>NW_022060254.1:192927-496881 GCF_007364275.1 Archocentrus centrarchus
TAATTTAAGTTATTTATTCTTTATGTGCGGCCCGGTACCAAATGTCCCACGGCCCGGTACCGGTCCACGGCCCGGGGGTTGGGGACCTCTGATTTAGGTGATTTCCAGTTGCAAAGATGTTGAAATTCATACTCTGAATTACACACATTAGAACTTTCAAAATGTTGACAACATTTAAGTCACTTTAAATATATTTAGTTCAGTTTTCAAGTTTTAAAATCATTTCAGTCTCATCTTCACTCAAACATTCACATTTTCTGATCTGGCTGTTTTCCACCCAAAATGTGTTGTGTGTCAAAGCTTCATCCAGATCAGTGTGATGTAACAGTGATGCTACAGTAACTACAGTAAATGTTTCAGAGGAACTGACTGACAGTCTGACAGCTGCAGCTGCCTCAGTATAAATCCTTGACATCATCACTGTCTCCGTCCTTACAGCCTGTCGACAAGTGAATGACTGTAAAAGCTTCATGTTACTTACAAAATAACTGGATTTCAGTGCTTGTAGAAACAAATGTCTGCAGATGCATTCACTCCTCTGTCGCTCTGACAGCCACTTTATGGAGGAGGAATGAGAGTGTCACACAGGTGGTTCAGGTGCAGCAGGAGGGGAGGAGTCAGAGAGACACTCAGCTTGTTGGATAAAACCTGCCAGCGAGCAGGTTAGGTTCACAGAGTCTGTTAGCATGGTAACTGACTCAGAGTTGGAGTTAGCTCTTTCTGGAACTGAAAACCTGAGTTTCCCTCATTTTAGGGTTAACAAACCCAGAGGTATTAGCTCAACCTGCTTCCTGGAATAGCTCCCTGTTCTTTATTAGTAGCATGAAATAAACTGTTTTTAAGCCTGTCATGTCTGGCCGTTTTCACAAACGGAATCATAATCCGAATGTACTGTTGTACCAAACATATTTGATTTACAAGAAGAGCTCTAAAGCTCTCTATAGGCTACTCTTGTTACAGTTAAAGAAAAAAGGGAGAAAACAAAAGAAATAAGGGGACAGAGCTTGATAAACACAAGCAAACTTGGAGATGGCGTGCACACACACCCCTTATGTTGCAATGTATGCGTGTACATAAAACATACTCAATGAGGGCAAGAAGTCACAACAACACCCCCCAGAATCTGGAGGCAAACACGGAAAGACCCAGAGGACCCAGGCCATCCGCAGCCCAAAAGGAGCTCAGAAGAGCTGCAGGGACACATCCCGATGATAACTGCGCGCACACCCCAGGGGAGGAAGGAAAGAAACCCTACACGGACCTTGCAAGGTCAAAGGGCAGGAGCCCCAGAGACAACCCCCCCCCCCCCCCCCACCAGCACCCAAGAACCAGCAGTGCCCCCACTGCTGGAGGCCCGAGCCACCCCCAGGTAACAACCGTGCACTCCGGGACCCACAGGCACCCCCATCCTGGGGAGGCAGCAACGATCAGCGGGGAGCGGTAGGGATGGGTAATCCTACCCTCTGCAATCATGTCCTGGAAGGCACCCACACACACACACACCCATCCATCCATTCACGTCCATTGTTTGCAGTTTGTTTTGTAGTGGCATGTCCTTTTGCTGTGTTACTTTGCATGGTACTGGCTTGTATTCTTTTGCCATGGTATTAAGAGCACTGATTGATGTCAGGTTCCTCTTTTCCCGTTCAAAATAACACTTCATGCCATCAGTAGGTGCTAGAGAGAAACACTGTCCATCAGTGAACCAGCTTGGCAGTAGACGCTGTTAGCTCAGTTTTTAAGACAAGCGGCTCCTTTTTCATTTTTATCAGTTGTTCCTTTAAAGCTGCCATTCAAGAAACATGTGCAGGTCTTGCAGCTGCTGCTTTAATTTGTGGAAACAGTATTAGACCTATTAGTGGTGAATGTTTACCCACATTTGAAACACTATCATTAAGATCAATATCAACACCACCTCAATCACCATCAGCATTCAAATTACCAGTACATTACAGTCATGTTGAGACATGTTTGGATTTGTCCCACTTTCATATTTTCAGTAAATTCATCATAGAACCAGGTTGTGTGTTTTTCCTTTTCCCTCATGTGGTAATATGATTAAATCATGCATGCACCTTATTTCATCACATAAGTCAATGAACCCATCAAGAGATTTTTGGACCTCTGAAAACATCCTGCACAGCATTAAAAACCTTGTATCAACAACTGCTTCAGCTAAAAGTTTGACCACCCTTTTGTGTGTCACTACAGCTGGCACACCAGCACCAGACTGTGCAGTGAAGGCAGACAGAATATCTTCCATATTTAAAGGTCTGACAGTTGACATATCACAAATGTCACAGTCATAAAAGCTGGTCAAATTCACACATTAGGGAAAGGTGAGCCAGTGCTTCCTTTATTACCTGCTTTTCCATAGTATACCCTGGAGCATCCATATTAAAGGAAAGGAGATAACATTGGCTTAGAAAAGTGCTCCCCATATGAAGATGATTAGCTTTATTGAAATGATCAGTATGAAGTGAAGGGGGCAGTGTAACTCAGTTACACAGGTTAAGCCTGTTTTGAGTAGTGTGCCACTGCCAGCTTGTAGAATTTACTTCAGAGCTGTTGAAAGTCTTACTGAAGGTGAGATTTAAAGTGGACCACCTCCACAGAACGACATGAAAACATGTGCAGTATCATAAGGTGCATTTCAGCCATTTCATTTCACCTTGTTCACAGGGTCTTTTAAACCTTAGTAATGTGTTATTTTGCATTGGGTTGTCCAGGTCCACACAGCACTACACAACACAGAAAAGTGAGAACATACCAGGCAAAGTGTCAAAGACAGCAAAGATGCATGTTTTGTAGCTCAACTTCTGGCAGATCCACATCAACAACATCCACCATCATATTGTTAACCACACTAGTGAGTTTAGTCAAATTCTTTGAGCAGCAGAGTTGTGATTTGATGTTATATCAGTAAAACTGAATTAAACTGACAGCTCTGAAGTTCACTTTCTTTGAGCTCTGAGCTTTAGTTTCTACCAAAGGCAATAAAAAGTGTCCAGGAACAGACACACATCTTTAACCATTCCATAAGAGAAAGAGCTTTATTTGTCACATACATTTACATGCAGTGAGATTCATTCTCTGCATTTAACCCATCACACACATGGAGTATGTAGTACACACAGCACAGCATGGAGCAGGGGGCAGCCAAGGGGCGCCCGGGGAGCAACCTGGGGGGGGTGGGCTTGCTCAGGGACCCACAGTGATGCCAGCCCGAGGATTTGAACCAGGGTCCTCTCAGTGATGAACCCTCTTCTTCTCCCCTAGGCCACCACTCCAGTGGTAACCATCCAACTGTAACCTTATATTCCTTTTGAGATCATTTCTCAACATGCTCGTGGTGGAATTTTCCAATCCCAAAAACTGCTGAACAGTGCATCAGACACAGCACCAGCTTTTAGTCACAACTGACCTTGGTTTGTTCAGTGAAGAAATGCATGGGAATTGTTATCAGGATGAGGGCTGCTGATGTGTCTGTGGACTCTCACAAACTGACACTGACTGCTCTAAAAAGGTCCAACACAGGCAAGGTCTGCACAGAGAAGAGAGCTTCATCCACAAGGAAGCAACAGCCGTGACTTGAGCCGATGTTCATACCTTACTCTGACACAACAATCCAGTGACAACTGAGAGGCTCCCTCAGCCTTAAATAGCCCATCTTGATGAGGAACAGGTGAGTAATCAGTAATGAGTAATCTGCTTCAGGTGAGTACTTGATAAATGGGTGGAGTAACCAGGAGCGACCACCTCTGCACAAAGGTAAACAAAAATGAGATGCACCCGCACACACACTATGAGAGAGAGAAAAGAGCGAGCCAACACGGAGGACAATTGTGTTAACAAGCAACTGAAAAGGCTGCTTGTTAACACACTTTACCAGTGAAGTGGCTGCTGTGTGTGTTTGCTCATACTCCCAGTGAGAAAACTACTTCCTGCTTCTTTAAAAAGTCTGTCCCAAACCAAAAACACTCAGATCAGATGCTGAACGCAAAAGCAAATGTGAAGACTTATCTCAGCCTGCCTTTTAATGTTATTTATGCAACCAGCTGGTGGCTGTTGGAATGGGTCAACTTGTTTTAGTTCTGCTTTTTGAAAAATCAGTTGTATTTTTGTGAATTTTGGGGCAGAGCTACTGTAGGGCTACCAATGCTTGCCCTACACTGAGGTGAAAGTAAATGGTTTTGTAATAGCGGTACCAAATTTATCACGAGGCTAAGAAGGAAGCTACTGAGCTGTGAACAAATCTCAATGAAAAACCAAAACTCAGAATGCCTCTCATCATCTGTGACTTCTCTGCCCTCTATGGAGCTCCCAGCCTGAAGCCATTTGGTCCCCCCAGAAGACTTTTCAGCATCAACTTGTGGTGGAAATGTCTTTAGAAAGAAAAACACAAAACTCGGACATCTGCCATATGTCCCCTGAAGCTACACCTATTTCACTATCACAGCCTATAGAAATACTTGTTTCAGTAATTTCCATTTACAGCTCTCAGATAGTATGTGTCCACATGATCTGTCATTTGCATGCTGAAAATTCATTGTCGATGCAGCCAGTCATCAAATGGGTCCTGGTTCAGTTGTTTTATGAGCTGTAAAGTGTCAGGCTGCCCACTCATTTGGAGGCAGGGAAGGTCCAGACTGCTTTATGTAAAATAATTTATGTAAATCAGCAAGAGGTAGAGTGGGAGAGGACCTGCAAACTATTTACTGTAATTCTGTGCTGCTGTAGCTTGTTGAGTTTCTTTAACATCTGGGTGAGACATACTTCAGATACATTTTTATATAAAATGTAGGAGTATGAAATATATATTCATTATGAAATAATCTTTAATATTAATATTAATTAATATCAATATTAATAATTTTTGTATTTATTTGTAGGGTTTGGAAGTCACACTGTTGGCTGTGCCACAGTGGCACAGTCCAGCACTTCCTGTCATGAGGTAACCGTTTCTCTTCTGTTGAGTCTTTTTTGTTTTGTGTGTGCACGCAAGGTGTGATCAAGAAGTTGTACAGCTCTCCCCAAGAAGCAAAATGCCCTTTGTTTTGAAGGTTGAAGGAATTACAGCCACCACAGGCATCCAGTAAAGGATGGCAAACAGGCTTGATGTCCCCTTTATGTTTATGCTATGGCTGAGTGTGGTCTACAAATGAAAATGATACAAATTATTTAACAGAAATAACATCAATTTCCCAGTTGGCTGCTTTGTTTTGTATGAGTCAGTAGAGGGCATCAAAGGATCAAAAAAAAAAAATGCTACAGCCATCTTCTAAATACAGCCATCCATTTATCCATTCTCTTCCAGCTATCCTTGTCAGGGTCACGGGAGGCTGGAGCCTATCCTAGCTACCATAGGGTGAGAGGTGGGGTACACCCTGTACAGATAGCCTTTTCTAAATACAAATAAACCATAATCTAATGTAATCCTACATTTTTACTGCGAAACTACAACACTCTACTATGTTATTTAACTGAAGACAAATATTTAAACAGTATATTTTTGAAAAATGTTCTGATTAATTTCACCAACTACATGGTGGTTAGAAAAGCACCCTATCTGGCCAATCTAGGTATTAACAATCTAAGAGATAATTTATAGACCGGCTCCAGATCTAGGCGCCGTGCGAGTGGCAGCCTGTTGCAGCAGCTCCCGCAGTTTCTTGTTTGTGTGTTTTTGTTATTTTCATCATTTCTTTAATTTCCCTGACAGAACCCTCCCAAATGGATTAATAAAGTCAAATCTAATCTAATCTTATACAATAAATACAACTCTTGATATTATAATACCTTTTATAAATAATAAATGAATAAACTTACGTGAGTGCGTGTATGCACCCTCAGCACAGACTATAGCCACGGATCCTCAAGAGGGTCTTTTGACTGTTGGGTTCTCCCTGTAATCATCGTAGGTTCTTTACCTCACAATATAAAGCCCCTTGAGGCCACTGTTTGTTGTGACTTGGCGCTATATAAATACATTTGAATTGAATTGAATTAAGCAGCTTCCCTAAACGACAGCTACTTGTACAATATCACCATGCAAAGATCAAATCAGCTTCTGTGTCAAAGAGACAGCACTTTATGTAAAACATTTTCACTGGTAAAAAGAACTGGGTCTCTAGCTGAGACCAAACAGTTCTCAGAGCCCCAAATGGTGCCATACCAGGTCAGGAGTGTAACCTGGTGTTTCCCACTTCCTTTTTTTCCTTTTTCCCCATCAATCACTTACCACTGTGACTTCATCTGCCAGTTATTCCCGTAAGCTGTAACATCCTGAGATGTCTGAGCGAGAACGTTCAGAGTAAATACCTTGAACTGTGGGGCATACCACCATCGTTTTTTACTCACATTTTGCATTACTTGTATGCCTTTTATGTGTCAAATATGTTAAATACATTTATAAACGAGTAAACAAAAAACTCAGTTTAAGAACAATAAATTATGTTTTATTTTTATGTTCATGATTGGATATGAATTGGAATGAAAGAGTTCAATTTTGGTCTCATCTGACCCGACTATATTCTCCCAGTATTTCACAGGCTTGTCTAAATGTTGTTCAGCAAACACTGAGCTTCAGCGTGCTTTTTCTTCAGCAATGGAGTCTTGCATGGTGAGCATGCATACAGCCCATGGCGGTTGAGTGCATTACTTAGTGTTTTCTTTGAAACAATTGTATCTGCTGATTCCAGGTCCAGGTCTTTCTGTACCTCTCCATAAGTGGTCCTTGACTCTTGGTCAACTCTTCTGATAATTCTTTTCACTCCTCTGTCTGACATCTTCCAGGGAGCACCTGGTCGTGGCCAGTTTATGGTGAAATGAGTTCTTTCCACTTATGGATTATGGCCCCAACAGTGCTGCTGTACTAGTAGTAGTACTAGTAGTAGTATGTTTTGCAACAATAAGGTTGTGATGGTCTTGCGAGAGCTCACTGGTTTTACCATCACAAGATGTTTCTTGTGTGACACCTTGGTAATGAGACATCGGTTGGGACTGTACCAGCTGATATTAATTTGTACTAAGTGGCAGGATTGCTTTGTAATTAGTGATAGATTTCAGATGGTGTCACGATGTTCTCCCTTTCTTCATGAGTTCAATACTTCTGTCATTTCTCATTATTACACATAATTTATGGACATCCATGTTTTCTTTGTCTTTTTTTGTCTACAGTCACCAGAATGATGGAGACTATAGATTTCATTCTGAGCTGATAATATTTCTGCCACATAATTGCTGTCTCCGAAAAAAGGCTCACGTGAAGTACAAAAAAACCAGCAAACAATTAGGATTTCAGTTTTTGGAAAAGCATGATTTTCTGTAGATTAATTTGTTTAACTCTGCTTTGATAGCTCTGGGGTAAAACTGTTTTCTCAGTCTGTTTCTCCATGATTTAATGGGCCTGTATAATATCAGACGAGAAAGAAGTGTTGAGCTATGTTGCAGTGACATATGAATGGCTCTATCTTGCTAAGAAGCAAAACAAATCCTGTTTCTCCTTGCTTTTCCAACTTTAGTACTGGAATGTGCTCCACTCACGGTGACATCACTCATAGCTATGATATCTGAGCTCAGAGGCAAATGGAACACAGCAGTAGAGAAAAACCATGCTCCTGTTCACACTTCTGACCTGTAGCACCACCTTTGGCCATGGAAATGTGGACTGTACCATCAAAGGCTATGCTTTAGTCTCTGAGTACCTAGTTATTATCTGTTTACACAGAGTTTGATGTTTGTTCTCTCCACGAGTTTGAGGTCCACGGTAAAATTTCAAGGTGCACATGGAAGTGATCAGAATGGGACCACAGCGTGATCCAGAGTAGTGGTAACAGTGCACTACAAGAACACAAGGATACGAAATAGTAAAATTTAAATGGCATGGTTTCTGTTTTAATGGCAGAATCACTGAGCATTTGCTCTTCTCTTCAGATACTTGAAATTGAATTCTGCTCAGCTTCTTGAGACGGGGTGTCGTCTTTTCATCCAGTATTTGTTTTGTTTATAGAAAATTGCTTTAAAGAGACTCCAAAAAAAATCCACATTAAATTTTCTGCCCTCCAACCCTATATCTGATCCCTAATCCAATCTAAATTGTTTTCTCCTACTTGTGCATGCTACCTACTCTTCACCATCCATTCATGTATCTGCCAAGGAGGAAGTGAGCAGGATCCCACTGTAGGAGCAGTTGTGTGCCAGTCTCCACTTAACAACCTGGGCCAGTGTAAGAAGGGTTCTACCCTCTCCTTCACTGTGGCCTTCCAGATTCTCAAGACTGGACTGTTTGAGGTACCAAAAGAAATAATGCCTCAGTATGTTAAATGTGTTGACAATGTCCTGATGGTTAGCACTACACCAATCATCTAAAGCAGAAACTTAATTAACACACAGCTCAAAACACAAAATGTAGTGTGTCCCGCCCAATGGAGACAGTTTGTTTTTTAAAGACTGAAAATTGACTGTACATTCTATTAATGTTTGATCTGCAGATACAGTAATTAGTTAAATGATTATGCACACTGTAGTGTTTTGATTTAGCAGAGTTTTGCTTGACAAAAATAACTCCTGCATAAAGTAATGCCTTTCCATCTTCTCTGGCACTGTGATAACATGGTAGCTGAGCCAACATATGAAAGTGAACCTGCAGTTTACAGCTCCTGTGCCCACCCATCCCGTGGAGCCTCAGTCACCTTTGAAGAACACCTGTGAAGGGCATAGCCTGACCCAGTGTCAGAGCTTCTCCCACTACCAGCCATCCAGGTCAGTGAACCTGAGGTACAGAGGATCATTGTACAGCAGTGGTTCTCAGACTGTAGGATATAGGATATAGAGCCCCACTTCCACTGGGGCATGGATGATTGGAGAGATATATTGAGTAAATTTAAACCGAATGAATGATTGATTAAAAAGTGTAAGGGGAAGAGTTTCTTTTTGCAGCTTCTAGAAGGGGGGGCATGCCAGAACAGATTGAGAACCACTGCTGTGCAGCAAAGTTCCATGTTGGACATGTTCCATGTCTTTATTAAGACTGGAAATGGTACATGCAAGAAAAACATTGAACACTTGCTATAAAATAATAGCATGTGACACTAAAGCCCTGTTTTAAAAGCGATTATAATGGTACTCATGGTAAAATACTGTGCAAAGGTCTTGAGTCACCCATCATTTCTTTATGTTTTACTTCCAAGGAGCCAAAGTTTCATTTAATTTATTGAAACTTTTGAAACTATTGGTTTTTGTTCAGTTGAAGTTCACCAGGCTTTCTGGAGGTCTTCAGCTGCTTTTTCACTAATTTTCAGTCCAATCGTTGTACCTGAACATTTTTTGTTTGTTTGTTTCTTAAGCCACTTAACACTGATCTTTAAATCATTCAAACATAAAAAAACGACACCTAATTCAAGGGTTGTGTCTATACAACTCAAGGCAATGTTGTATTCACACGTAACAGACAACTTTGCAAAAAATCCAGTTTAAATTATATGTTTAGGCACTTTGTTACTAGCAGCCTGTGCACAAACACATCATTTGATCCCATTTCTTTACTTGTGTCTTCAAAAAAGGCAAAGATAAAAGTTTAACAGGTGTAAAATTGTATTCTTATACCAACAAGATGATTCCCAAAGAAGTATTAGCTGAAAACTTGGCAGCTTTCAGCTAATACTTCTTTGCATGCCCTTAAAAAAAATGAGGAACTGGACAAATGGAGAACAAAAGCAGAAGTGGCAGGCCTAAAAAAAAAACTATGTATAACAGATGAATAGTATCTGAAAGTCATCTCCTTATAGGAAAAATAGGAAATAGGAAAAAAAGATCCAGAAGAGACCTGACACGGTACCTGAGAAATGCTTTCAGGAAGCCTGGAGATCTATTTCTGACGACCACTGAAAGAAATGACAAGAAAGTCTGTCTGAGGGCGTTCAGACTGTGCTGAAGAATGGTAAATGGACTGGCTCTTATATAATACTTTTCTACTCTGGCTGAGCACTCAAAGCACTTTATACCACATGTTTGCATTTACCCATTCACACACACATTGATAGAAGCGCTGTATTCTACTTCAAAGTGCTTTCTATATAACATTCATACTCCGATGGCTGCATCAGCGAGCAACTTGGGATTCAGTATTTTGCCCACAGATACTTTGGGGTGCAGACTGGCGTGGCCAGGAATCAAACCACCAACGTTCTGATTAGTAGATACCTCCTGAGCCACAGCCACCCCCTAAGCTTACAGCAGCCAGTACTCCTAGGCTGTCTCCCATCCAAGTACTAACCTGCTTAGCTTCCGAGATCAAACAAGATGGGGCATGTTCAGAGTGGTGTGGCAGTAAGCCGATAAGAGTGGTTGAACCAAATATTGCCCTTCAAGCTAATTAGAATAGTGCAAACTCTGTTTTTGCCTTTATTATTAGTGTTTCCATCTATGTTTATAGGTTTAATAAATCACTGCACCTATTTCCTATTTTCTTGGCAAAGCAATTAGGACAAAGAAATTAGGGATATTCAAGACCTTTGCACAGTACTATGCTTTCTTAATGGATGTGTCCTAATGGATGATTGTCACTCATCAGTGATGATGCATCTTGCTGTAGTTTGTTGCCAAAGTAATGAGTGGTATGACTAGCTGTGAGCTGCAGTGCTGTGGTAAATGATAAATAATGAATGGTCTGGTACTTGTATGGTGCTTTTCTGCTCTAGATGACCACTCAAAGTGCTTAAATGCTCAGCATTTCATTTTGCACCAACTGTGAAGCTGATGTTTATTTTAGAAATATGAAATTCTTTTGACTTATGTCAGCTTTTAGCCAACTATATTTGTATAAATGATTGACTTAACAGATGGTACATTACAGTCATTATGCAGGAGAGGCATGTAAGACAAACCTACACATTCATGTCCAGGATTATGTCTATGATATATTTGTGCTGGCTCCAGGTCAGGCGCTGCGATGGAATTCCGGGCTATCACCCGGAACTGTTGATTCGGGTGATAGCCCGAATCAACAGATCTCATCACTGATGAGTGACAATCATCCATTAGGACACATCCATTAAGAAAGCATAGTACTGTGCAAAGGTCTTGAATATCCCTAATTTCTTTGTCCCAATTGCTTTGCCAAGAAAATAGGAAATAGGTGCAGTGATTTATTAAACCTATAAACATAGATGGAAACACTAATAATAAAGGCAAAAACAGAGTTTGCACTACTCTAATTAGCTTGAAGGGCAATATTTGGTTCAACCACTCTTATCGGCTTACTGCCACACCACCCTGAACATGCCCCATCTTGTTTGATCTCGGAAGCTAAGCAGGTTAGTACTTGGATGGGAAACAGCCTAGGAGTACTGGCTGCTGTAAGCTTAGGGGGGTGACTGTGGCTCAGGAGGTATCTACTAATCAGAACGTTGGTGGTTTGATTCCTGGCCACGCCAGTCTGCACCCCAAAGTATCTGTTGGTTGAGCCCCCTGTTTGTATCCTGACCACAGCCTCATTTCACTGGAAAAAATAGCCAAGAGAGAATGTAAGGTGTTAGTGGTGGAACCAATTAAAGGTGCACACAAAAGGTAGGAAAACAGCTTTCTACTGGTTTTACATTATTTGTTTTATTTAGGTAAAAGTGACCTTCTTCAGTGGTTTACATTTTGCCCTGCACCACTGGAATCAACATGTAGAGAGATGGTGATAAAATCAGTTCAAACTGAGGGAAATCTACAGTGAAACAAAGTTTCAATGTTCATGGTTAACATTCAGCTTCTGGATGTGTTTCCACAACACAACAAAATGTCAAGAGAATAAAACAGCAGGATAGCCTGAAGCAGCTGATTGGATCATTGATTTCAAAATAGTTTTAGGCCAAAAAAGAAATGGGATTAAATTGATAATTTCTTGATATTTCATCCAATTGGATAGTGTTGAGAAATGTGGATCAAAATACAATAAATGTCCACCCATGTACAAATAGACTGCACACAGGTACAATTTTGGCAAAAATTCCTGAAATGGTAAATGGACTAGTTCTTATATAGCGCTTTTCTACTCAGTATGAGCACTCAAAGCGCTTATACAACCTGTTTGCATTCACCCATGCACTCCCATTCATACAAGCACTTCCATTTTTACGAAGCTAAGTGCTTTTAATTACCTAACATTCACACGCATTCATACTCCGACAGAACGGTCGGAGAGCAACTTGGGGTTAAGTATCTTGCCCAAGGATACATTGGCATGTAGCCCGGAGTAGCCAGGATTCGAACCGCTGACCTTCCGATCAGTAGGTGACCTGCTCTACCTACTGAGCTACAGCCACCCCGAAAGCATGTTATATCTCTTCTCACTCTTTGTCTCTGTTCAGATGATCTGGAGTGGTAACTTCTGATAAACGCATCACTGTTCTGTGACTGTGCTTCATTGGCTTTTCAACACAAAGTAACCAGAAGCCCAATCAGCCACCAAAGCTTCATCTTCAGCCCCAAAAGGAGACTCAAGGACACCTAAAAAGAAGGAAGAATTGTGCCAAAAATCAAGCATTGGATGGACTCAGTGAATGATACATGAAAGGTTCATCAGAGAGGAGTGGTGCTGATGAAGGTGCAGATTAGTGGAGGGCTACTTCCTGGCAGAAATGATGAGTGAAAACCACTTGTGGAGCATATTTTTACTTTTGTCCTGACCAGGGTTATAATAGTTTTGGATTTTACATTATCGTTTAGATTCAGTTAGTTTTTACTTTTGTTTCTCTAATTCAGTTAGTTTTAATTAGTTTTCAGAGGGATTTTGCTCGTTTTTATTAGTTTTTATTTTAGGTTTAATGCTTAGTTTTAGTTTAGTTTCGTTAGTTTTTTCAGTATTAGTTTTAGTATTTTCATACTTTGCCAGGTGCAAGATTCAATGCGCAAAAGTGACTATTGTGTAATAAAAACTCAACAAAAGATACCATAAAGAAATATATTCAACAACCAATGGTTCACAAGACAGAAGCACTACATGCTAAATGTGTAATAATTAGGACACACCTGAACATCAACAGGGAGAAACAAAGAAAAACATGAACTCCCAAACTCAATAAATTCTACAATAAACTCCACAATAAACTCCAGTGTCAGTGCAGTAGATTAACAACAGCTACATGTGGTGTTTGACAAAAACAAACTCTTTGAAGGAGTCAAAGATCAAATCCAGCTGCATCCTGATGTTCTCCACCATCCGAAGCTGCTTCTGTTTTGGAGCTAGCTTGGTTAGATGCTCGCTGATTAGACTTGCAGGGTCTTTGCGGCCTCTGTACACAACCTACAGAAGTGTCCGACCTCATGTCCGCATTTATGCTTGTGTAGCTGTGTGTTGTGTGTGTTAATTACCTTGTGGTCATGTGCTGCGGTGCCAGCTGGGACTTTTTTTGGTCCTCACTCTTTGTGCTCAGTTTTTTGGCTGCAAACATATTTGTCCCTGTTTTTCCACTTCCTTCATTTCCTCACGTCCATTCCGACAGCAGTCTCCCTCCAGGAATTTGCTGACATTTGTGAGGGCTTATACTGATGCTTTAATTATTATTTCTGATTGTTATTCTCTCACTGATAAAGTAGACGGAAACGCACAAGAACTGAACAGGTTCATCACAGCGTTGCGGCAGCGTGGACCCGCTCTGAACTCGGTCAGTTCAGAGCGACTCTGCCGCTTTCTCGTGCACATGTACGCACACAGCTGCCCGATGGCGCTCCCAGCTTAAACTCGGAGAGCGGAAAAATGATCAATCCACAATAATTTCAGTTAGTTTTAGTTCGTTTTTTTAAACTCACAATACAGTTTTAGTTATTTATCGTTTTTTTTCCTTTTAATTGTAGTTTTTATTTATTTCAGTTGACAATGTTTTTTCAATTTCAGTTTTCGTTATTTCGTTCGTTTTCGTTAACTATAATAACCCTGGTCCTGACTTACCTCCACTCTGTCAGATCATCTCATTACTTATGACATTTTCTTCACACCTTTTCATTTTTAATTTCCTTCCTTTTTTGTTACTCTTGCCTCTGCCTCGACTCTTTGGTTGCAGTTTTGTTTCCTTTTAGGATATAATCAGGAACTGTCAGATTCCCTCACTCTAAAGTAAGCATGCCATAGGTTAAAGTGTCAGTTACTTAGCGGGATCTGAAAATATGGACTTGATAGCAGAACTATTTACTGGTACAACATCTTGTAACATCATTTTTTTGTTTGGTTTTTACTACTGACTGACTGGTCTGCACAGATCTCAGTCAACACTTCTGAATGTGTCAGCTGCAGGGTTATAATAGTTTTGGATTTTACATTATAGTTTAGTTTTAGTTAGTTTTTACTTTTTTTTCTCTAATTCAGTTAGTTTTTATTAGTTTTCAGAGTGGTTTTGCTCGTTTTTATTAGTTTTTATTTTTGGTTTTATGCTTAGTTTTAGTTAGTTTCAGTATTAGTTTTAGTATTTTCATACTTAATCAGGTACCTTTTAAAGATACCCTTTAAAGAAATATATTCAGCAACCAGCTGTTCACAGACAGCAGAACTACATGCTAAATGTGTGTAATATTAAGGACACACATGAACATCAACAGGGAGAAACAAAGAACAATATGAACTCCAAAACTCAATAAATTCTACAATAAACTCCCAATAAAGTTCAGCCTCAGTGCAGCAGATAAACAACAGCTACATGTGGTGTTCGACAAAAACAAACTCCTTGAAGGAGTCAAAGCTCAAATCCAGCTGCATCCTGATGTTCTCACCACCTGATGCTGCTTCTGTTTTGGAGCTAGTGTTGTGTATGATATTGGATCCCATAAACACTTTTCAAGCAGACAACTGGAAGTTTCACACAGCAACCTGATTTATTGTTTTTTTCACCCAGGCCGTTCTCTACCCAAAGCGCCCTCCTGTGGCGACTGGTTATTTTCTTCCAACTACAACTTAACAATACAACCAACCTCCACCACACAGGAGCACCGTCACTACAACATTAACTCAAAACCCTCTTTACTCTATGGGTTCAATGCTTCTGTGTCTGGAACACCACAGCTCTTCCCCTGTAAAATCAATACTTCTCCATCCATTGAACATTTTCAGTTATTGATTTTTTTTTTTTCTTTTCTTTTGTTTTTTTAACACAAACAGGAAAAAAAAACTTATTTTTCCTCTTCCTTTCTTTTCTCACATTTACAATCTCAATTCCAAGTTCAGTCTTTCAGGAGGCCGCCGGTTTCTCACTGGGCGAGTGTTCCCTTCGACTGTAGGTGATGTCAACTCAGTTGGCTGTGTTCCCACAGTGCTTTCTTCCCTTTGCTGATCCACATCTTCGTTTGTATCGAGATCATCACAATCCCAAAAAGTTCCACCACAAGAGTCTGTTTTGGTCAGCTGAGCTGCGTTTCCATTTACCCCCAACATCTGATTTACATGCTTTTTTACACATTTCCCATTCAGTTCAACACTGTAAGTTACAGGACCCAGAATTTCTTGTACAACTCCATTCAACCACTTCTCCCCTCCCCTGTAATTCTTTACCAAGACAGGTTGACCTACAGCGAAGACCCTGACACGGGGCAAAAGTGGGTCTGTTTTGTTTTGCATTCTCTGGGAAAACTGAGGTCTTATTAGTGACAGTCGCGTTCGAACTTGTCTTTTCAGAAACAACTCCGCTGGAGTTTTTCCTGTTGTTGTGTGGGGCATGTTTCTGTACCCTAAGAGAAAATTTGCAACACAGTGCTCCAGTGTCATGCCACCAACAGCTCGATTCTTTGCCAGTGACTTCTTAAGATTTTGGACTAATCGCTCAGCTAATCCATTACTGGCAGGGTGGTATGCAGGCGATTTAATGTGCTGCACTCCATTTTTTTTTAGAAATGACTCAAACTCTTGCGACACAAACTGAGGCCCGTTATCTGTTACAACTTCTTTTGGTAACCCGTAAGCTGCAAACAACGTTCTCAATGTTTCAATGGTTTTAGCAGATGTAGTAGTATGCATAGGAATAACCTCTGGCCATCTAGCATAGGCATCTATCAGTACCAGGAACATCTGCTTGCGGTCCTCTGCAAAATCAAGATGTATCCTTTCCCACGGACTGGAAGCCCATTTCCATGAATGTACTGGTGCAGTACAAGGCACACTACGTTGCTTTTGGCAAATGGCACACTCACTGACTTCCCTTTCAATGCACTCATCTACTGCTGGCCACCAAAACAAACTTCTGGCAAGGGATTTCATCTTAACTATTCCCCAGTGGTGTTCATGCAGTTCAGCGAGCAACTGGTTTCTGAATCTTTCAGGAACTACGACACGTAGCCCCCACAGCAGACAATCATCCTCAACTGTAAGCTCAAATCTTCTCTGAAAATAAGGCTTCAGCAAATCATCCTGTACATGTTTAGGCCAGCCAGTCAACACCAACTGTTTCACCACTTTCAATACAGAATCTCTGTCTGTTTCTTTCGCTATCTCCCTTTCAGTGAGAGGTAACTCTTCAAGGTAAGATACTTTGTAAATGGGGTTTGACACCACATCTACATTCAGTTTCATTGGTAGCCTTGATAAGGCATCTGCATTACTATGCTGTTCAGATCTCTTGTACTGAATCTCGTACTTGTATGCAGCCAGGATTAGAGCCCACCTTTGCAACCTAGCAGCAGCTAGTGTAGGTACACCTGTTTTTGGTCCTAAAATTTTCAGTAATGGTTTGTGGTCTGTCACCAAAGTGAATTTCCTTCCAAAAAGGTAGTCATGGAACTTCATAACACCAAACACCAACCCAAGTGCTTCTTTTTCAATCTGAGAGTAGTTCTGTTCAGTCTTGGTTAACATTCTTGATGCAAATGCAATCGGTCTTTCACTTCCATCTTTCATTTGGTGACTGATTACAGCACCAACTCCATAAGGAGATGCATCACATGCTAAGATAATTGGCAACTCTGAGTCAAAATGCACCAAAACTTTGTCAGATTGCAGTGCCTTCTTTGCATTCTCAAATGCATCTTGACAGTTTTCTGACCAAATCCAGTCTGCATCTTTGTGCAGCAATGCTGACATCGGCTGGATCAGGGTGGATAAGTTTGGAATAAACTTCCCATAATAGTTTAACAGAGCCAAGAACGACCTAAGTTCAGTTACATTTCTTGGGACTGGGGCCTTCTGAATGGCAGTTGTCTTTTCCTTCATAGGATGAATACCTGTGGCATCAATGACATGTCCTAAGTAGGATACACTGTCTTGCATGAACTCACATTTTTCTTGCTTTACTCTGAGATTGTAGCCTTCTAGCCTCTTAAGAACTTCCTTTAAGTTAGCCAGGTGGCTTTCTGCATCTTTACCAGTTATCAAAATATCATCAAGATAGCAGATAACTCCATCCATGCCCTGAAGCACCTGATCCATTATTTTCTGGAAAATTGCAGGGGCACTTGCAACACCATAGGGCAACCTGTTGTATCGATACAACCCCTTGTGAGTGTTTATTGTCAGGTAATGCCTAGAGCTTTCCTCCAACTCGACTTGCTGGTAGGCCTGGGATAAGTCTAGTTTGGTGAATTTCTGACCTCCTGCTAATTTTGCAAACAGATCTTGAGTTCTTGGGAGTGGATACTGATCCACTTTTAACCAGGGATTTATGGTGACCTTGTAGTCTCCACATAATCTTGCACTGTCATCCTTTTTAGGTATACACACTATTGGAGCGGCCCACTCACTGTAATTAGTAGGTGAAATAACCCCTTCCGCCTCCAATTTAGTCAGTTCCCTTTCCACAGCTTCTCTCAGTGCATAAGGCACATTTCTGGGCTTGTGGAACTTTGGTACTGCTTCGGGTGCTACATACAACTTGGCTTTAATACCATTCAACTTGCCAAGCTCAGGTTTGAACACTGATGCATACTTGGTGCATACGTCTTCCACTGTTTCTGGAGCCACTCTATTCACTTGTGACCAGTCCAGCTGCAACTGGCTAATCCAGTCTCTACCCATCAAAGTGGGGCCGCTTCCTTTTACAACTAGCAGTTCTAGTTTTTTAGTGGTCTCTTGACATTTTACTTTTGCCATAAATTTACCCATCAGTTGCAATGATTCTTGGCTGTACGTTTTAAGTACACAATTTGCTGCACTAAGTTTAACTGACTTAAATCTGCGCTTGTACAGCTTTTCGGATATCACTGACACTGCCGCACCAGTGTCTAGTTCCATTTTCACTCTTGAACCATTTATACTGACATACACGTAATAAGGTTTTACAACATCACCATTACCTGTGTTAATTTCAAACAGACCAAAATCGGGACTGTCTAATGTCACAACTGGATCATTGTCAGAGTTCGGTGCAGCCTCCATTTTATCCTGCACCAAAACATCGCTGGCCACTCTGTCTTCTCTGTTGTGGTGTGACAGGAGTTGCATGCCATCTCGATCTCCCTGAAACTTGTGAGCGCTGCCTCGATCTGCACTCTGGGGCGGCTTAAGATCACTGACACCAAGGCAGGACTGGTGCGTGAAAACGCTGGGACGCCTTTTCTCCATATCCAGATGCATGGCTCCCTTGGTCGTCGTGGAATAGCCTCCTTCCTTGCGTGAGCGACAGGCTTTGGCTATGTGTCCTTTCTTTTTACACTCATGACACTCGCTTGCCTTAAACCTGCAGTCGTTCGGGCTGTGACTCTTTCCACCGCAACGATAACAGGGCTTCCCGACAGCTGCACATTTCTCCGTAGCTTCACGGTACCTTGCCTTAGCTTTCTTGTCCACTATGTGAGCCTTGAAAGCTTTCTGTGCAAATTGCTGTGCACTGTCCTTGGTTACCTCAAAAGAGAGCGCCATTTCTACAGCAAGCGGGAGTGTCAAGTCTTTGGTGTGCGCGGTGCTGAGCAGCCGATCTCTCAGCTCACTGCTCTTGACCCCACAGACAAATCTATCACGCAGTGCTTCATCTAAGAAGGTCCCAAACTTACATGTAGCCGCTAACTTTCTTAAGCTGGCCACATACTCACTGATCGTCTCGTTGTCTTTTTGGTTTCTCCCGTGAAACTTGCACCTTTCTGCAATGAAATTGGTCTTCGGTACGTAGTGCCGCTGAAGCAAATTCACCAACTCCTCGTAGGTTTTTTCCGACGGTTTATTTGGTGCACATAAATCCATCAACAAGCTATGTGCTCGTTTCCCTACCACTGTGAGAAACACCGACTTAGTTTTCACCTCTTTAGTGTCCAAGCCGTTTGCTGCAAAATACTGCTCGAGACGTGCACGGTAGTTGTCAAAACTTTCCTCACTTTCCTCGAAGTGAAAGTCTTCTGGCTTTCCAAACGCCATTTTCTTAGCTCCGGTTCGGCGGTCCTTTCACTCACCAAAGCTCGGCTTTTCGTTTTACAGTCCTGGGTTGCCTCGATGGAGTCGCTCCGTCCGCGGACTCTGTGTCTTCCAACTTGAAAATCCCATCCTCGTCGCCAAAAGTCTGTTGTGTATGATATTGGATCCCATAAACACTTTTCAAGCAGACAACTGGAAGTTTCACACAGCAACCTGATTTATTGTTTTTTTCACCCAGGCCGTTCTCTACCCAAAGCGCCCTCCTGTGGCGACTGGTTATTTTCTTCCAACTACAACTTAACAATACAACCAACCTCCACCACACAGGAGCACCGTCACTACAACATTAACTCAAAACCCTCTTTACTCTATGGGTTCAATGCTTCTGTGTCTGGAACACCACAGCTAGCTTGGTTAGATGCTCGCTAATTAGACTTGCAGGGTCTTTGCGGCCTCTGTAGCCTACGGAAGTGTCTGACATCATGTCCGCATTTATGCATGTATAGCTTTATTGCGTGTGTTAATTACCTTGTGGTTGTGTGCTGGGGGTTTTTTGGTCCTCGCTCTTTGTGCTCAGTTTTTAGGGTGCAAACATATTTGTCCCTGTTTTTTCACTTTCTTCATTCCTTCACGTCCATTCCCATAGTTTCAGCAGCTCCCTCCAGGAATTTGCTGACATTTGTGAGTCCTTATATTGATGCTTTGATTATTAGTCCTGATTGTTATTATCTGACTGATAAAGTAGCCGGAAACGCACAAGGACTAAACACAACGTTGTGGCTGCGTTGACCCGACGAGTAGTCACGTTTCTCTGGAGGTGCAGGCTGGGTTGCCTTGTAGGATGAGAGCGGTTTCTGTAGCTGCCTTGTGTGCGCTTCTCAGGTCTACTTTGATGTTGGTGTTTTTTTTTCCTGACTAAGAAGTGTTCCGTACATTTTTCATCATCCACAACATCATCCACAACAAGACACTCGCTGCTATCTGTGCTATCATAGTAAAAAAACAACAAAAAACACTCCACATGGGACTCTCTGAGGAGCAGCGCGGTGTGCGCACGGACGCACATGCGCACCCATTTCCCCGACGGCGTTCCGAGCTTAAACTCGGAGAGAGGAAAAAAATGATTTCATATCAATCCACAAGACTTTTGAAAAAATAATATCTATAATTTCAGTTAGTTTTAGTTAGTTTTGTAAACTCACAATTCAGTTTTAGTTATCATTTCTTCCTTTTAATTTTAGTTTTTATTTATTTCAGTTAACGACAATGTTTTTTCAATTTCAGTTTTCGTTATTTCGTTCGTTTTCGTTAACTATAATAACCCTGGTCAGCTGTGTGTTAAACCTTATTATAACATCCGTGTTTAACATGTTTACACTTGATCATGAAGGCTTCTTACCTCAAACTTAAAGGATTTCTGTCTTGAACTATTGTCATGATATCCTCTGTGGTTTGCAGAGACTAAAAGTTACATTTTAAAGTGGGACTGAATTTGAATCTAAGTGAGGCAAATCAACAACAGTTTACTCCTTAATGTTATTTATTTATATTTGTTAGCTGTGAAAATAAAAGTTTCAGGTTATGTTATTTTTGGTTTTAACTCAGAGATACTGCATTGTCTCAGAATAGTTTAGTAGTTATCAGTTTACCAACATCTTTGTCTAATATTTCAAACTAAAGCTGTGCATACAGTGCTGTGAAAAACATTTGCCCCTTCCAGAGTTCTTATTTTTTCCCCTATTTGTAACACTTTGCACCACCCCCCCTCCGTTAAATCATGAATTAACTGTGGTTAACCACATTTTTACAGCTGAGTCAATTTCATTAGCTACACTCAGTCCTCATTGCTGCCAGACCTGCTGCATCAAGAAATCACTTAAATAGAGCCTGTCTGACAAAGTGAGGAAAAACATCTCACTAAAAATCTCAAGAAGCAACACATCACACCATCATCTAAAGAAACTCAAGAACACACGTGAAACAAAGACACTGAGATCTCAGTCTGGGAAGCTACAAAACCATTTCAGAGGCTTTGGGTCTCCAGTGAACCACAGTGAGAGCCATTATCCACAAATGGAGAAAACTCAGAACCGTGGGGAACCTTCCCAAGAGTGGCCTGTTTACCAAAATTACTCCAAGAGTGAATCAGCAACTCATCAAGGCAGTCAAAAAAACCCCAGAACAACATCTAAAGAACTGCAGGTTTCTGGTGGTAGTGTGATAGTCTGGGGGCCACTTTGCTGTTTCAGGGCCTGGATGTCTTTTCATAATTGATGGAACAATGAATTCTGCTCTCTACCAGGAAATCCTGAAGGAGAATGTCCGATCATCAGTTTGTGCCCTGAAGCTCAAGCACACTTGGGTTACGCAGCAAGAAAAATAATCCAAAACACACCAGCAAGTCCAGCTCTAGGTGGCTCCAAAGAAGAAAAAAAGGTTCTGGAGTGGTCAAAGTTTGGACTTGAATCTGAATGAGATGCTTTGGCACTACCCTTAACAAGGCCAGTTTTGTACAGTACAATTTTTTTTTAACTGGAATCTGTGCTAAAGACTGATGCTTGCTTGCATAACATCTGACTAGTCTGGGAAACAAAAGCAGTTATGCATTATACTCTGGTTTATGTTTTTTGCACAGTGGAACCAGCATTTTTTGAAGGGCCTTTTTGCCTTTATTAGATATTGCACAATGAAGAGAAACAGGAAAGTGGGGAGAGAGATGTCAGAAAAGGGCCACATCTCAGACATGAACGGAGGACACCCGTACCACATGCCTGTCGCATACATGGTTGCCTGTTTATCCACTGAGCCACCCTGGCACCAGTACCAGTGTTTCTTAGGCCTTACCATAAATGCAGCTGTGTCAGTCTGGGAATTTAGGTTCCATATGACTGTTCAATGGTGTACAAAAGGTCAGGGGACAAAGTCCTTTAAATCTTCTTGTAAGAATGATGAATACTCCATTGTTGAGAGAGTATGTTTGTACCATGTAGTGTTCAAGTAGCTTCCTCTCCTCTCTCCTCCACCTGTTCCAGTGAGGGAAAGTCCTACATGATGGAGGAGCTGCTGGAAAGTGCTGAGAGTTTCCTCCAGAGTGAGACCTCTGTCACAGTTCAGAGGATCTATGGCAGCAGAGACCTTCATGGACACTAAAAGGCTCAAACACACAACATCACACTGACTCCACTCTGACATTTCTGATCAATATACAAAGAACAGATCAAACTGATTGATCAACCATCAGAGGAGTTGGATCAATGGAGCTCCTTCTGTTCCTGATGATCCCTGTTTGATCCTGGACCTGAACTCTCCCTGCAGAGGAGACACAAGACAGACACACATACACCCCTTGTATATTGTTTTATTTAATTCATTAGCACAAGTGAATGATTTTCTGAGTGCGCTCTCAGTGATGCTTTTTATTTCTCAGGTTATTGTCCCACAGCCTGACACAGGAGACATGGACATCACTTTATATACACCTACACGAGGTGCCCAGGAACTTCTACACCTGCACTATGGAGAATATCACCACCTGATTGTGGTGCTACACACAGCAGTACCAGAAGATGGTGGTCAGCTCAGCTGATGGGACTATCAAGACCACCCACCCCAGGGTGTAGTCATACCACTCAGGTATATGCCTCCAGGGCATCTACATCAAATGATGCTGAACAAGAGCCAGGATACGTGCCAGGGAGCCCAGTCACCCCGACATCAGGAAGCCCTCACTGCGGCATGAAAATTATTCAAGGTGAGGACAGCTGTGTTTCTTACAAAGACTGCAATAAAACCTCACTGACCTAAAGATGAGTTTATTAATACAGCTTTGAAACAAGCATAAACATCAGTGTTTGCTTTTGAGAGGAAATGAATGGAGGCCCAAACTTTTTAATAGTGTATTTTTATTAAACTGAAAAATGGTTACATGGCAAACTGAAGCTGATCACAGCATGTAGTGGTGCTTAGTTTTAGAAAGGGATTTTTTTTTTTTTTTTTTTAATTATACTAAAACCTATTCCTAGTTAGTATTCTTTTCCTTTCATAGCATTAATTTATCAGTTCATTTTAATTCATCATACAGATTTGTTTCATGTGATGGCAAAAATGATATCAGATGAGTTATTATTTTAATCTGTTTCTTTGGTTTAGTCTCAGAGACCCAACTGTCATGGCGAGCTGTGAGACAGGCGAGGTTGGGCCCAGAATGCAGGACTCATCAGGCAATGGCCCAGGACCATGACACTCGACACAGTCCAATGGCTTTAAATTGTATTCAGATGGCTCATGTTTCTAAAATCAGACACATGTTCTTCCTACTGTTGATCCAAACATTTAATATTTGCTGGAGGCAAAGGATGGTATTATAGGACTTCATCTTAGGCCATTTGATAATAAATTATAATTCAAATTTGAGTGGAATCTTATTGTGTTTATACAGTGAATGCTGCTACTCTTAGTCAACAAAACACAAGGAAAAGAAACCCTAACATTTATGAGCTGAGCCCAAATGCTGTTTGGCAAACTACTAAGTCAAAATTTATGTTGGGTTCTTTTTCAGCACAAACCTTTTAAGACATTTAGCTTTGTTATTGAATGTTTCTGTTTCAAATATCCAGATTACAGAGCAGTCTGAGTAATTAATGATTCTGAATCTGTACAAAGGCTAAACTACCATATAATGAGCACAGTGAAACCTGCAGCTGTTTGAGAAACAAAAAAAGTCAAAAAGGGATTAAAAGGGGAAAGGAATACTGATCTGAGACCAGCAGGGCTTCTGTTTTTAAACACTAACTGGTTAGCTGCATGAAGAGAACCTGTTCTGTATAAAACTGTTTAAGCCTGTCAAGTCTGGCCACTTTTACGAACGGAATCATGATCCGAATGCACTGTTGTACCAAGAAGAGCTCTATAAAGCTCTCCATAGGCTACTCTTGTTAGAGAGAATAAGAGGGGAGAAAATAAAAAAAATAAAAAAAAAAAATGAAATAAGGGAACAGAGCTTGATACACACAAGCATATTTGGAGATGACACACAAAATCTTGCTGTTTTATGTTATAATGAACATGTTTTTCTCATGAAACACATACTCCGTGAGGGCGAGAGGCAAAACAAGGAAAGACTCATGGGACCCGGGACATCTGCAGCTCAGAAGACCTGCGGCCAGGCAGCTCAGTGATAACTGCACGCACCCCAGAGGACGACGGAGAGAGACCCTAGACGGAGCTTCCAGACAAAGGGCAGGAGCCCAAGAGAGCCAGAGGCAATGAGCACCCAAGAATCGCCCGACAACCAGCAGGCACCCCCACATGCCGAAGAGGCCAGAGCCACCCCCAGGCAACACCCCTTAAGGGAGCGGACAAGCAGCCACACCAAGACATCTGGCCACACATTGATTTCAGGTTCCTCTTTTCCCTTTCAAAATAAAGAGTAATGCCAGCAGTAGGTACCAGAGAGAAACACTGTCCATCAGTGAACCAGCTTGGCAGTAGATTTTAGCTCAGTTTCTAACACAAAGCAGCTCCTTTTTCATTTTTATCAGTTGTTCCTTTAAAGCTGCCATTTGAGCAACAAGTGCACCTCTTTCAGCTGCTGCTTTTATTTGTGCAGAGGAAACAGTATTTGACCTATTAGTGGTGAATGTTTACCCATTGGAAACACTATCATTAGGATCAATATCATCAACACCACCATCAACATTCAAATTACCAGTACCTTCAGTTTCAGACACGTGTTTGGATTTGAAATTCATTATTGAACCAGGTTTCCTGTTTTTCCTTTTCCCTCATGTGGTAAGAAAATTGCACCTTATTTCATCACACAAATCAATGAACCCATCAAGAGATTTTTGGACCTCTGAAAACATCCTGCACAGCATTAAAAACCTTGTATCAACAACTGCTTCAGCTGAAAGTTTGACCACCCTTTTGTGTGTCACTACAGCTGGCACACCAGCACCAGACTGTGCAGTGAAGGCAGACAGAATATCTTCCATATTTAAAGGTCTGACAGTTGACATATCACAAATGTCACAGTCATAAAAGCTGGTCAAATTCACCAAACATATTAGGGAAAGGTGAGCCAGTGCTTCCTTTATACCTGCTTTTCCATAGTATACCCTGGAGCATCCATATTAAAGGAAAGGAGATAACATTGGCTTAGAAAAGTGCTCCCCATATGAAGATGATTAGCTTTATTGAAATGATCAGTATGAAGTGAAGGGGCAGTGTAACTCAGTTACACAGGTTAAGCCTGTTTTGGGTAGTGTGCCACTGCCAGCTTGTAGAATTTACTTCAGAGCTGTTGAAAGTCTTACTGAAGGTGAGATTTAAAGTGGACCACCTCCACAGAACGACATGAAAACATGTGCAGTATCATAAGGTGCATTTCAGCCATTTCATTTCACCTTGTTCACAGGGTCTTTTAAACCTTAGTAATGTGTTATTTTGCATTGGGTTGTCCAGGTCCACACAGCACTACACAACACAGAAAAGTGAGAACATACCAGGCAAAGTGTCAAAGACAGCAAAGATGCATGTTTTGTAGCTCAACTTCTGGCAGATCCACATCAACAACATCCACCATCATATTGTTAACCACACTAGTGAGTTTAGTCAAATTCTTTGAGCAGCAGAGTTGTGATTTGATGTTATATCAGTAAAACTGAATTAAACTGACAGCTCTGAAGTTCACTTTCTTTGAGCTCTGAGCTTTAGTTTCTACCAAAGGCAATAAAAAGTGTCCAGGAACAGACACACATCTTTAACCATTCCATAACCATCCAACTGTAACCTTATATTCCTTTTGAGATCATTTCTCAACATGCTCGTGGTGGAATTTTCCAAGACCAAAAACTGCTGAACAGTGCATCAGACACAGCACCAGCTTTTAGTCACAACTGACCTTGGTTTGTTCAGTGAAGAAATGCATGGGAATTGTTATCAGGATGAGGGCTGCTGATGTGTCTGTGGACTCTCACAAACTGACACTGATTGCTCTAAAAAGGTCCAACGCAGGCAAGGTCTGCACAGAGAAGAGAGCTTCATCCACAAGGAAGCAACAGCCGTGACTTGAGCCGATGTTCATACCTTACTCTGACACAACAATCCAGTGACAACTGAGAGGCTTCCTCAGCCTTAAATAGCCCATCTTGATGAGGAACAGGTGAGTAATCAGTAATGAGTAATCTGCTTCAGGTGAGTACTTGACAAATGGGTGGAGCAACCAGGAGCGACCACCTCTGCCTCTATGAGAGAGAGATAAAGAAACAGAGAGAAAAGAGAGAGCCAATTGTGTTAACAAGCAACTGAAAGGCTGCTTGTTAACACACTTTACCAGTGAAGTAGCTGCTGTGTGTGTTTCCTCATACTCCCAGTGAGAAAACTACTTCCTGCTTCTTTAAAAAGTGTGTCCCAAACCAAAAACACTGTTTTGAAAAACACTCAGATCAGATGCTGAATATGCAAAAGCTTGAGTTGGCAGATATGAAGACTTATAGACTATTGATTCAAAGAAGACTGTTATTTATGCAACTAGCTGCCTGAACAAAAACCTTTAAAATATGTACTTGAAAAGTTTGTTGAAGATGTAAAGGACAAATTAAATCAAATATAATAATAAACAGTCCAAAAATGAATGCTCTATGATAAGGCTTAAGTAAACAAATTGCTTGAAACTGTTACTTTCCAGTGCAGCAGGGTGCTGCGTGGTCGAGCGCAAGACCGTCCAAATAAACAGCAATGAAATACACTCGGGCACTCATTCACAGCAATATACTGTATATTTAGCAACATGGTGACAAACCACTGCTTTAGTCTGATCTGCCTGGGCGACAAGCAGTAGACTGCGTGGTGTAACTCGGGATATAGTACAGTACAAAGAGATGCATGTGTGATGTATCATCCACATACTGTATGTCAGTCAAACATGACTCACTTTGATGCATTCAGTATTATAGAAGAAGCCCTTTGAAAGAAGAGTCTGCTTTACAGAATCTGGTCCAG
Organism: Archocentrus centrarchus; assembly: GCF_007364275.1. Taxonomy (NCBI): domain Eukaryota; kingdom Metazoa; phylum Chordata; class Actinopteri; order Cichliformes; family Cichlidae; genus Archocentrus; species Archocentrus centrarchus. The sequence goes on from NW_022060254.1 coordinate 220,235, forward strand.
TGGTCTGTAAATGAGTCTGTTATTCCATCCACAGATTTATTCACATTTAAAGACACGTCAGCCAGATCTCCATGTACTGGAACTTTCTTCTTGGAGCTTCTTTGTAAAGCAGTGCATTACGTATAGAAAAAATGATTTAGCAGCAAAGAGATAAAAACAGCACTTAAGAGATGTAAAATTACCACAAAAAACAGCAAACCTAAAAAAATGAAAAAAGGGCGAGAGAGAGATGGATGAAAAGAAATCAAAGCAAAGAGAGTAAAACTGATGCGGGGTGAAAATGGCAACAGAATGAGAAGAGCACCACAATAGACGATGACAATAAGACACCAAACAGGCAAAGAGACTTAACACTGTCATTTCAAAGAGACACAAAATCACCAAAGACAGACACAAAAATGCTATAAAGACACCTCAATACTAAAATCTACTTCAAAGCAAAACACAACTACAGAGGGAGCCAAAATGGCCACTGAAAAAATACACACACAAATGAGACACAGAACTACTTTGAAAATGACAAAAACTACTACAAAGACCAAAGCTGCCTTAAAATACACACACACACAGACACACACACAGACAGACACACAAACACAGAGAGATCAGAGTGATCAGATATCAGTGATACACTAACTTGCCATCTCTGCATCATATACAGAAGCTTGACTGCTATAGAATAGAATAGAATAGCTTCATTGTCATTATACAGGATGTACAATGAGAGCTGTTGGTGCTTTTTCATCACTTTAAATCGGTATTTACTGTCATTATCTCTATATCATGTATTAAAGTATTTTAGTCACACACACACTGAATTAATGAACACTGAATGCTTTAATGTTACTGGGGTAAAGGTAAGGTGTGTTATATCTATTTACTCATATATGATTAAGGCCTTGGTGGAATGCAAGAACATCTCTGTTTCACGTGACCTTTGTCAGGGGGGTCAAAGGCAAGTGGGCAGTTACCATCTTTGAGACATAAATGTCAGCCATTCTGTCTCACACACACTTTTGTTTGCTTTTCTCTTTCCTGTCTTCTCTTTCTTCTTTTCCTTTTTTCTGCATCCTTTTCTGTCTCTGTGTTTCTGTGTGTGTGTGTGTGTGTGTGTGTGTGTGTGTGTGTGTGTGTGTGTGTGTGTGTGTGTGTGTGTGTGTGTGTGTGTGTCTCTTAGTCTTAACTATGTTACTGTCTGTGCTTGGGTCATTGTCTGTGTTGTGTGTAACTAAAATGTCTAATAAACAGCCTGCATTGGAACCTGCTCATCCCAGTGATTTTTTGGAAACTTGGATTTAACTGGGTTTGAATTTTCAACCACAAGGAACATGAGGACCCCTAAAAATATCACCAACTGTCACTGTTGTATACGATGCACAGCAGTCAAGCTGCTGTATGGGATGCAGAACAGTCAAACTGCTGTATAGTAAGCACAGCAGGCAAGCTGCTGTATAAAATGCACAGTAGTCAACTTTCTCTACTGAATGCAGAGCAGATAAGCTTCTGTGTAGAATGCAGAGCAGTTAAGCTGCTGTACAGTAAGCAGAGTAGTCAAGCTGTTGTATTGGACCCAGAGCAGTAAAGCTGCTGTGTAGGAAGTAAATAATTCAATCATTTCTAAGGTACCTCATTATCCAAATAAATTTTAAGATAAAAAAAATGAAAATACTGGGATTTGTCTGCTGTTTATAGTGGTATTAAGGATGTCTTGCTACCTGGTTTTTGTAGAAATGTGAATCTTTTAATCATTTTAGGAACACAAAGACTCCAAGAAGCGCACACAGATTTGAGCTATTCATTTAATTAAACATTCATTTACATTAACATATGGATATAATCAAGTATAAGTTAAAAACAACAACAAATGTGCAAACAATAGAGAATATTCACAACTTTAACACAGAAAAATGTTTTGCTTCATTTTTACTCTTCTTTGATTACAAGTTGTTAAATAAGTGAAAAAAAAAATAGTTTGTCATCACATAGCAGTGACTTTCTCCTCTTTCTGGTTATCCATGCTTGTATATGGAACACCTGAATGAGAAAACATGGGAAAGATATCAGAGCCTCAGACAACGTAAAAAATATTTTGCACACTAGCTGTGATGCAAAGATGTTTACAAGTGCTCAACACATAAGGAGAATTTTAAACTTTGTCCACCTGGATGCAAATGACACTACCTGGATTTTTGGGAAGTATTTAGTAATACTTTAGTAATACTAATGCAAAGGCAATTAAAACTGAGGTATTTGCAGCTATATTGTTGCTACACTGCATTAGTACACTGAAGTCTGTGGGCATTTGTTTATGCACAGCTCTCTTCAGGTCCTGCTACAGCATTTCTGTGGACTTTCAAGTCTTTCAAGGTGCCCAGGTCCATGAAAGAGCCCAAATCATCACCCCCTTCACAACCATGCTTGACAGTTGATAAGAGGTGTTGCTATATGCTATGTTTAGTTTTTGCCAAAGGTGGTGCTATGCATTATGTCAGATATTTGAAATTTGATATCATCTGTCCAAACATTATTGTTCAAGAAGTGGTGGTTTGTTCAGCTTTGCAAGCTATGCTGCCATGTTCTGTTTTTTTAGAGATAAGAAGCTTTATCCCAGCAACCCTTCAGAACCAGTCGTATTTATTGTCTCTCTCTAATTGCACTATCATGACCTTTAGCATTTAACATGCCATCTGATGCGTATAGAGTCTGATGTAGCATTGTATGGTCTGATCTTGAGCTAAATTTGCTGGGATGTCAACTCCTGGAAGATTTTGGCACTCCTGGAAGATTTTGGGTGGCTGTAGCTCAGTAGGTAGAGCAGGTCACCTGCTGATCGGAAGGTCAGCGGTTCAAATCCTGGCTACTCCAAACTACATGCCAATGTATCCTTGGGCAAGATACTGTACTTAACCCCAAGTTGCTCTCCGACCGTTCTGTCGGAGTATGAATGCGTGTGAGTGTTAGTTAATTAAAAAAGCACTTAGCTTCGTAACAATGGAAGTGCTTGTATGAATGGGAGTGCATGGGTGAATGCAAACAGGCTGTATAAGCGCTTTGAGTGCTCATACTGAGTAGAAAAGCGCTATATAAGAACTAGTCCATTTACCATTTACCATTATAAGATACACCTGAATGCTCCAACCCAGCCAACTACCCAAACTTCTGCTTTTATAGAGGCACACTTGCTCAAGATCAGTTAATCAAGTACATTTGATTAGCAGCAGCTGGCTCTTGCTTACCCTCTTAATTCCTATGAAAGCATAAGGACGTACTTAATCCCCAGTCCTTTGAAGAACATTCTCTTTCACATGACCGAGCTGAGCATATTTAAACTATAGTATTGAAATGTACTGAAAATTTGATTACACATAACTGATTACAAATTACAGATAAACAGGTAGCATGCATGCTATTTACTTTAAAATAAAAAAGCCAGTTTAAATTTCTTTTCTGATCCTTACTCTTTGATTTCATGCTGAGATTTTTGTCCTTATTCTTCTTTTTCCTGAGAAGAGAAATACTGAGTTTAGAGATGTCATCGTGTACATGTATAAAGTTATTATATTTCAAGTTTTATAAGTGTATTTATAGCACTCTCTAGCACCTCTAGTGGGTCAAAATACACCCATTGCACTGTATTAATTATTGAGTAGACACTGACTCCAGTGACCCCATATACAGTCCCAACCTTGAGTGGACAATAGACACTGTCTGCACACCCGTCCGTCTGTATGCCCACAGTGGGTGATCATAAAATGCACCACATCCCGGCGTATAAAAATATTGGCCCTGGATATGCATGCACTCTGTGTTTAATAAAGTCAACAGCAGTCAGGTCAGGAATTTGTTAACACGACTCACTTGGTTTTGTTCCTGCAAAAACACACAATGGTAGTCACAATGATGGTGGTGACAGCAAGTGTGACCAAGACTGCAATTAGGATAATCCACTTAGTTTCTGTAAACACACAACAATTATATTAGAGGCACATATGCTATGTGCTCAGTGAAAACACAACAAAAAACAGACCTGACATTTTGCAACAATAATTAACAAAAACAAAATAACATTAAATTTTATGACATAAGTTTATCTTTTGAATGCACTGAATTATTGGAGACCTTGCAGCAGAGAAATGGAAATGGCTGGCATTTATATAAGGCTTTGCTAGTCTCACTGAGCAGATTTGAATCATAAGTGAATATTTTATCAAATGACATTCATATGAGACCTCTTAATGTGCTTTAAACATATCTTTGCATTAAAATGCCACTTTGAATCCTGTTGTGGTTATATCAACCACTACAATTGGTAAAGCCAATATTGGCTGAAACCAGCTTTTGGCTGATCATCCAAGTTAAAATAGTTCAAGATTATAAACAATGGATTATCTTTTGTCTAAACAATGATATTTTTTCTGCTGTTAGTGTCATGTGTTAAAATGTTTCCATGTGATTTTAGTCTCCTCTTCCATCCTTTAAACTCAGTCTAAATATCACACACAGACACAAATAGTATAGAAACAGGAAACATCATAAAAAATGTGAAATGTTTTCAGTTTTCTTGTTGTGTTTTCTAAAATGTTTTTTTGTTGTGTATTGCGCCTCAGACACACCCCAGTTACAGAAGCCTTCCATCAAATGCAAAAACCAACAAACCATTAAAAACTACAAAAAATAAACTGCTGAAAGCTCAGAACTAAAATGAGCCCTTATCGTACTTCCTGTTATTTCCTGGTACTGCTAACCATTTGTCCATATTTGTCCTGGTACAAAGGGCTCCTGCTCTGCTGATGTCTTGCTAAAAGTGTATGCAGCAGATGATGATACTTGAAGGTCAAGTTATAACCATACAAGTGTGACATTTGACTTTAGTTTTATCTTTATTGAAATGTGCAAACTTTAAAGCGAGGTGCTAATGTTTGAGGCCATACCCAGTCCTCCTGAGGGTGGTATTATCTCCATCTCACAGTTTGTGCCTTCAAAGCCTTCTGCACATACACAGGTGTATGTGTTGCTGCCAGAGTCCTGACATGTTCCCTCATTTAAACAGGGGGTACTAAGGCAGGGACTTGCTGCAAAAAGAACAAAAGACACTTTTACTGTTGTTGACAATTTGATTTAGTTCATTTCTTGGTCATCTGTTGCAACCCCAATGCCATAAAAAGGGATGCTGCGTAAGATATTTTATTCCTAACAGAAAAAAAGAAAACATATCAGATGTTTAAACTGAAAAATCATACCATTTTAAGAAAATAATTAGGTCATTTTGAATTTAATGCAACAAGTTTTAAAAAACTTGTTGCTGCCAAGTTTGGCCCATGTTTACCATGGTGGTAAACATGGGCCATGTTTACCACCATGTAACACCCCCTCTTGTTTTAACAATAGTCCGTAAACATCTGGGAACTGAGGAGACCAGTTGCTGGACATGTAGGAGAGGAATGTTCTCCCATTCTCATCTGATGTAAGATTCTAGCTGCTTGAGACTCCCGAATCTTCTTTGTCATATTTTTCATTTGCAGGCACACCAGTTCGGCACCTGGACTGTTCAACTACAAAGCAATGCTATTGTAATAGTCACAGTGTGTAGTTTAGCACTGTCTTTCTGAAATATGAAAGGCCTTCCCTGAAAAATACATTATCTGAATTGGAGCACATGTTGCTTTAAAACCTATATATACACCTTTCAGCATTGGTGGCACCTGTCTAGATATGCAAGCTTCCAATTCCACAATTATTATTCACTTCTTCACTGATTACCTTCTTACAGCACTTGGGCCAACTTGGGTCAACTGATGTGCATACTGCACAAAGGTCGCCAACTTTTTTCACAGTCAGTCACTACAGACCCCCAAACTTCATGTGGCCTTCAGATTAGCTCCAGAACAGTGTGTAGAGAGCTTCATGGAATGAGTTTCCATGGCTGAGCAGCTGCATCCAAGCCTAACCTCACCAAGCACAATGCAAAATGTCAGATGCAGTGGTGTAAAGCACGCCACCAATGGACCGTATAGCAGTGGACACATGTTCTCTAGAGTGACAAATCATGCTTCTCCATTTTTGGAGTGGGTTTGGCAGTTGCCAGGGGAAAGTTTGGTGGAGGGGGGATTATGGTGTGGAGTTATTTTTCAGGATTTGGGCTCCAGTGAAAGGAACTCTTAATGTTTCATTATACCAAGGAATTTTGGTCAATTTCATGCTCCCAGCTTTGTGGGAACAGTTTGAAGAGGCCCTTTCTTGCCTCACTGCACAAAGCAAGGTTCATAAAGACATGGATGAGCATGTTTGATGTGGAAGAACTGCACAGAGTCCTGAACTTAATCTGACAGAACACCTTTGGGATGAATCAGAGCAGAGACTGAAAGCCAAATCTTCTCATCCAGTATCAGTGTCTGACCTTACAAATGCACTTCTCGAAGAATGGTCAAAAATTCCCATAAACACTCTGTTAAACCATGTGGAAAGCCTTCCCAGAAGAGCTGCAGTTGTTATAACAACAAAAAGTGGGCCAACATCATATTAAACCCTATGGATTAAGAATGAGATGTCACTCAAGTTCATATAAGTGTGAAGGCAGATGAGCAAATACTTTTGGCAATATAGTCTACCAAGAACATCACAAAAAGTAATAATAATAATTAATAAAGTTGCCTTTTGGAGAGCTAATTATAGGCCAATCTCCAACCTTCATTTTATCTAAAAAATTCTTGAAAGAGTAGTTGTAAAACAACTAACTGATCATCTGCAGAGAAATGGTATATTTGAAGAGTTTCATTCAGGTTTAGTGAAAGTTTGCAAATGATCTTCTTATGGCCTCTGACAGTGGAACCCATGATGAAATGAATATTTATTTTTCACTCACCTCTTTTTCACTCTATGTGTTTATGCTCCACTCTGCATTTAATCATTAGTTATTATTAATCTTCCATAGCATGTCTTTTGTCTTATCTCCCTCCTCTTACCCTTAACCGGTCGCGGCCCTTCCCTGAGTCTGGTTCTTTTAGAGGTTTCTTCCTGTTAAAAGGGAGTTTTTCCTTCCCACTGTCACCAATTGCTTGCTCATAGGGGGGAATGTTTTGATTGTTGGGGTTTTTTCTGTATTATTATCAGATGTTTACCTTACAATATAAAGTAAGACGACTGTTATGATTTGGTGCTATATAAATAAAATTGAATTGAACTGAATCAACCAATTCTATCTGCCGGTGGTATTGTACATGCCCTGCAAGGTCCTGTCCTTCTATGATGGTTATTGTTCATGCTCATCTTCTTGATCAGCGATGTACTCATGGATCTTTGTTTCATTCTGGATACTGGTTCTAACATTTACTAATTCTCAGCCTTCTTCCTTCCACTTCCACAGAAACTTTCTTGTCTTGATGTCTGTGGCTTCTAGCTCCTCCTTTGGCCAGCTTATTATGCCAGCAGTGGATTTGTTGACCGGTAGATACACTGCAATCAACAGAAGTTGATTACCTGGACCCTTTTCTTCCTATTCAGCATACTCCTCTGGACTTGCCTTACTCTCTGCAGGTATTTGGTGGTTGTAGCTATCCTAGTGGCCTCTTAATGGTTTCCATTTGTCTGTGGGATTCCAAGATAGTGCAATCCCTGCAGTTCTGACTACCTTCTCTCACTCTGTTGCCATCTGACTACACTTCTCTGGTCTGAAAGACATTCAGTGTCGCTACTGTAGATCCTAGTGGTGTGGATCAGTGAATTAATGTCTCGTTCACACCTGGCATACAGGTTGATATCATCCATGTAGAGGAGGTGGCTGATGTTTGCTCCATTCCACAGTCAGTATCCATAGCCAGTCTTGTTGGATCATTAACTGGCTGATGGGGTTCAGGCCTATGCAGATCAACAGTGGGGACAGAGCATTCGTAAATCCCGTAACTTGATGGTTACTTGTGCAATTGCCTTGAAGGGGTGATTTTGTACAGTCCTAGGCATTCCAGGATCCATATATGAGGCATTGAGTCATAGGCTTTCTTGTAATCCATCCTGGTGGTGCACAGGTTGGTCAGTCCAGTCTTACAGTCTTGAGTCTATCTACCAGTAGATAGTGTTTTGCTCCTCTGGTGTTACTGCCAATTCTTTTCTGGGCCCCCCTTATATATTGAGCAATGTGCCTGTTCATTTTAGCCGCTATGATGGCTGACAGGAGCTTCCATGCTGTCCCGAGGCAGGTTATTGGCTGGTAGTTGGACAGGACCTGGCAGATCAGGACTGCCCAGTCTTTACTCAGCCATTTTGGGTGGGTCTTATCCATTCGCAGCTGATTCATTTGTGCTGCCAGGAGCACATGGAGTGCTGTTATTTTCTTTAGCAAAGAGGTGTAATTCATTTCAAGGCCTGGTAGTGTTCAACTCTTTATATTTGAGACTCTTCCTTGGATATCTGCCATTATTATAGGTGTGTGTCTGTATATGGCAGGTTTATGACCTACCATGTTATTAATAAAGTACTCTCATACCTTTATAGCAGTCACGTTTGAAGTTGTAGATGGTGCAGACATAATTGTCCGGGCAGGTCTTGGGCTGGCACACAACACCAGTATTGCTACATTCACAAGATTGAGAGCAGTCCTCAGTCACAAACTTCTCTTCCAGCTGTAGAATGGAGAGAAATGAGAACACGTCATCATATGGTCAAATACATACACAGTCAATTCTGTGACTGAAGGCCACTTACAGGGTAGTATCTGTTGAGGAAGGTGCAGCCACACTGTCTATATGGCACACAAATTCCCTCACTCATGACAAAGCCACCGGCACACTGGCACCCTTCCATACAGGAAGTGGTTTCACACTCAGAGGGTGCTGCCAGGTCAGCACAAGAGGAAGGACAAGGTGACATACAGGGGGAGTAAGTGCTGTTGGCAGCACAAGAGAGCACTAGGACAGAAAGAAAGAAGACAGAAACCCTGTGCTATGAAAAATGTTGGATAATTTGCACTCTTTTATTTTATTTACTTAAAATAACACATTGCAGCAAGGTGTACTTCCATGCTGTAGAAATTTCTCAGTTCCAGGTCTCACTTTTCTTTTATACAATATTAACCTTTATAAGTTATTTGTTTAATAAAACCTCATTTGGCATTATCATTATGGGACAATGTACAGATTTTTCAAATGTATCTAAACTATCTAAAATGAATCTAAACTGCATTACCACATAGGAGTCTTCTATAACCAGAACACAAATGAATGGAAGTCAGGGATGGTAAGGACAAGACATTAAAAGCTACATTCTAAAACATACTTTTCTGACTGTTTTGAAATGAAGTTTTAAGTATTCCTAATTGGAGGTAAATTAGACAAAACAAACAACTGGTAATGTGAAGAAACAGATTCTTCACTGTATTTCTTCCTATCTGATATAAATGAAGTACAAAATTTCTTACCACAATCCAGCTCCTGCCTCCAGGATCCTAATGAAACTCCAGCCTCCTGACAAGCTGCAGCATACGCTTCATAGCTGGCACAGCGCAGAGCTGCACTGCCACTCTCAGCACACAGGTCAAACACACAGTCACTAGACAAACATGCATATAATGAGCATAAGCAAAAGTTGCTAACTTACACATATGCATTTCATAAAGATTTAATCATGTGTATCATGTCTTTAATTGTATATGCTCAAGTTAACATTGTGCTGAAATTGTTTCCAGAGGACATTTCACACACACCCTCCATAAAATGCAGACTACTTACTCCTGGTAGTTTTTGGGTGGCAGAGTGGCATGACAGGCAGCAAATGGCCCATTGGAATCAGACAGAGCTCCACACTGAGTCACGCTGTTGTAGTCATTAAGCTCTGACTGAGAGCAGTCTGATACTTCAAATCCTGAATCTGGATCAGTTTCCACCTCTCGCCTAGAGACAGACAAAAGGAAAATGGCACTGTTGTTAAAATTGCTATGTCTAAACCGAAATTTAATTATCACTGAGGTTTCACACTGTAGGATAAGTGTAAAGTTGTAGTAATTATTTTTATTATCAGAACACAAGACAATTTTCTTTGATAATACATCCACTGTGGAGTATAAAATGTCATTTCAATTTTTTTTTCTTAAAAATCTCTAGAATATGTATTCATAGTTGAAGCAGTGTCCCTGGTAATGGTCATACCTGATGGCATGGACAGTAATAGGAAGGTTTGAGATCCTAAGTCCATCACCCTGTCGGTCACTGACCCTCCAACTTTCTCCAAATTCATTCAGATCCCTGACCACTTTTCCGTCTGGCTTCATGTACTCATTACTGGTGATGCCATCATAGTTCCCACATAGTCCTCTGACAGAGTTCTTATAAGTACTGGGAAGTATGATTTCTAATACACAAAAACAGAGAGACAACAGAGGAAAATTAACAGATCCATACAAAAGCCAAAGAAGGGCTTGGACAGAAGTTTCCTCTTCTTTTACCTCCTCGACTGTTGCCATCAAAGCGTACAGTTAGTCCAAAGTCAGTGGTGAGCTGGACATCCCTGGAGTTCATTGTAATGATCAAACCATCAACTGGTGTGAGGGGAGGTGCTACACGCTCCCCATTCACCTAAAGGAGATAAAATACGTGTATTGTGTCATTTTTACTCTAAGAAATGGATAAAATCCTTTACTTCATGAAACAAAAACACAGCTGACCAGGACAGTCTTCTTCTGCAGGAACTTAACATTGACACCGTAAACATCAATGTGCATCTGGTCCAGGAATGATACCCTCTTGTTCCCTCCACGTCTAATGTTCTTTCCCCTCACTACCAGGGGTGTCATGTAGCTTGGCAAGTTGTGGCCCAAAGTAAGTTCATAGGTGTAGGGACCTTGGAAGTGATGTTTGAAACCATCAAATGTTTGGTAGTGAGGATCCCCAGAGATGCTGCACTTATCAAACTCTAGAAAGGGTGATAATGTAAAAGGAATGATCATATTAGTTTATGGTAAAAATAAATAAATAAATAAAAGACAAAAAGACTTGTTGCCACTTTTCCATAAGATTTAAAGTAATTCAAGTGTGCCAGAGTGGTGGACTCACTGATGGGTTTGCAGTACAGGTTTCCGTACTTGTCCAGGGCACACACTGAGTTAGAGTTACAGCTGTGGTCCTCACATGTAATTTCCCCTCCAGGGTTACAGGTACATGACTCACTACATTTATCTGTTAGCCACAAGTCTCCCACCTGCACAGACACACACACACACACACACACACACACACACACACACACACACACACACACACACACACACACACCAGTGTGACTATATATCATTGGTTACACCTGGACTTAATGAAAAGGTTTTAAATACAGTAATATTGTGATTCAACTTTATGCTCATTCCTAAAGACATGGCTTAAATTATTTGCTTTTTTCCCCCAACTACTAATAATATGACTTATTTTTAAGGAAAATTGAGAGCCTCCACAATATTATGAATACTTTTGAGCCTTGAACTTCAGAGAATAAAGCTACAGTAAATCAACCCCTGCTATAGGGAAACTGTACCAGACTGTTAAGCAGGAACTATACCTATTAGTATAGAACATAGATTTTGTTTTTGTCTTCATAAATATCTGTAACAAACATAGGCATAGGAACCAGGGGGGGATGGGGGGGATGTGTCCCCCCCAATATTGGAGACAGGCGCATTTCTCCCACCCAAAAATTACACTGCGGAGAAAGATTTTTAACTCGCGTGCTTTTATTTTGAAGGCGCAACATAGTGTCATGCCACAACGCTGCCCCCGCCCCCCTCTGAACGGCTCCAGAGACAGCAATCAGAAACTTTGAATGAGGTAAAACGGTCTGTCGGGAATGTTACCATGAATATGGCTTGTTTGTCAGTTTACTTTCATACATAGGATAAAGGTTACTTATTGGACAAGAAGTCAATTTGCAATGAATTTCAAATGAGAGGCGGAAAAAACATTTTGGCTCTTCTGCTTAGGACAATGTTTTTAACCTTTTTTTTGGCTAAACGCAGGTCTGTAAAGAGGCACACAACTTGTCTATTAAATGTACGAGGTATCACTTTTATTTATTTCTTTTGGTTATTATTATATTAATTGATATTTATTTTGATTTATTAGATTAGAGTTTCAAACTGAATAAGCATATTTCAATAGCTTTTTTTTTAACTTAAGGCTGATATTAAAAAGTGAATAATTTGTTCATTACATTATCTGTGAGGATTCTTTCATGTCAGAACGTTGTTTAATTAAAGAACCAGTTCTGTTGCCAGTCAGCCTACATAAGTGCATTTTTGACCATTATTAAATGTTTTCGACCAAAATTAAAAAAAAAAAAAAAAATCAAACTTTGAGCTTCTGTGCCATCCATCCATCCATCCATTCTCTTCCGCTTATCCAGGGCCGGGTCGCGGGGGCAGGAGCCTAAGCAAAGAAGCCCAGGCTTCCCTCTCCCCAGCCACCTCCTCCAGCTCATCCGGAGGGACCCCAAGGCGTTCCCAGGCCAGCCGAGAGATATAATCCCTCCAGCGTGTCCTGGGTCTCCCACGGGGCCTCTTCCCAGTGGGCCAGGCCCGGCACACCTCACCTAAGAGGCGGACAGGAGGCATCCTAATCAGATGCCCGAGCCACCTCAACTGGCTCCTTTCGATGTGGAGGAGCAGCGGCTCTACTCTGAGCCCCTCCCTGATGGCCGCACTCCTCACCTTATCTCTAAGGGAGAGGCCAGCCACCCTTCAAAGGAAACTCATTTCTGCCGCTTGTATTCGCGATCTTATTCTTTCGGTCACTACCCAAAGCTCGTGACCATAGGTGAGGGTAGGAACGTAGATCGACCAGTAAATCGAGAGCTTCGCTTTTACACTAAGCTCTCTCTTCACCACGACAGACCGGTGCAGCGTCCGCATCACTGCAGAGGCAGCCCCGATCCGCCTGTCGATCTCCCGCTCCCTTCTCCCATCACTCGTGAACAAGACCCCGAGATACTTGAACTCCTCCACTTGAGGCAAGAACTCGTTCCTGAGCCGGAGAGAGCACTCCACCTTTTTCCGGCTGAGGACCATGGCCTCAGACTTAGAGGTGCTGATTCTCATACCGGCCGCTTCACACTCGGCTGCAAACCGTTCCACAGTGGAACGGAGCTTCTGTGCGTTAATAAATTATTTTTGTGCTGCTGAAATATTTAGCTTGCTAGTATATGAAGGAGTGTGAAGGCCACATTGAGAAAAAAAATAAATCATATTGAGCATTATGAGAATAAAGTCAAAATCGTCAAAGTCGTCATTTCAAGTCAAATAACGGCCACAGCTGCTATACTCTCTACAAAATGCCTTGGGTAGAAACAACTTGATCAGCTGTGTTATTGTGTCTTGTGGTTCTACATGTCCCTTCTGTACTGTATGAAGGTGCGGCCATCCTTCCATCTAACCATTGCCAGTTTGTGTGGTTTTTCCTTCTGAGCAGATGCAGCTTTCTGCACTTTCTCATTAACGTCCTCATACTTATCGCTACATTGTACTAAAAGAGAAATCATTTCCTTGTTACTAAAACCAATTCTACTCAATCAGAGCACTCAAAGCACTTACACAACACGTTTACATTTACCCATGCACACCCATTCATACAAGCACTTCCATATTAACTAAGCTAAGTGCTTTAATTATTTACCATTCACACACATTCACACTCCGACAGTTGCGTCGGAGAGCGTGGGGTTGCGTGGGGTTAAGTATCTTGCCCAAGGATACATTGGCATGTAGCCTGGAGTAGCCAGGAATTGAACCACTGACCTTCTGATCAGTAGGTGACTTGCTCTACCTACTGAGCTACAGCCACCCCTATAACAGACGTGTCGTGGCAGTTGTTTGACTTGAAACGACTTTAATCTGCACATTTAGAATTTTTTCTCAAAATTTTGAATTTATTCTGAAAATGCACAACTTTTTTTTTCCCTCAATGTGGCCCTAATACTCCTTTGTACTAGTACCATTGCGGCCAGCTGATAAAGTAAGCCCTACAGCCTGGGATGACATGGTCATTATGCTTCATAAAAGACTCAAGCCATTTTGTTTGGTGGTTTGTCCAAGTATTTACGGATCTGTCAGGTTTCCAATATGTGTCCCCCCCAATAGTAAACTCCTTCCTACACCCCTTGATAACAAAGCTCATCTGATTACTCAGTCCTTAAAACCTTCATGTGCTTTTGATTTCAGGATGTTCTAATACTGAATAACTGAAAAACATCAACTTGTGGCAGTATGGGCAGTGCAACACTCACATCGTGGTACTCTCTGTTTGAGTCCAGACAGCCACACTGGTCCAGAGAAACACATTTGCCGTCACTAAGGACGTAGCCAGCATTGCACTGGCAGCCCTCGACACAGGTAGTTGGAGGAAGGTGGCAGAAGACAGGGAAAAGGTCAGAGCATGTGGGGGGGCAAGGGGCTGTGCAGTCTGAGTAGTGGCTGTTAGGAGGGCAGGGCAGGGCTGCAGAGAGGGAAGAGAATTAGGTAAGAAAATCAGAGGTATCACATTAGGATCTTTTCTTCATTGAAGCCTCACTGTAACTTACGGCAAAAGGTGCTGTTTCTCCAGCTGATGGTGACTCCGGCGCTCTGACAGACCTGAGCATACGCCTCCACATTGTCACAGAGTGTAGCCTGCATGCCATCATACTCACACATGTCATAGATGCAGTTACCCAGAAAAACCTCAGGGGGCACTAGAGAGTGACAGGGCTTGAAGCGATCGGAGAGAATGACCTCACCACACTGAGCCTCGAACAGCTTCTCTTCTTCTGCGTTACAGTTTGGGTGGATGTCCGGACGAGTGTCTGGCTGACAACTGAAGAGATGTTTGGATGGTTTAATCAGACTGTTGCAGTCTGTGTGACTGAACTGCTTAATTAGTTCCAGATTATGTAGTTTACCCAATGTGAACAGCATGTATTTGATTAATAATGGTAACCAATATATTTTGTAAATGTTAATTAACATTGAAGGGTTAAAAAATATTGTTCAGGAGGTATCTAGAGTTCAACGATACGACAACTCTTATGATTTAATCAAATAAACAGTTTTTCAAAACTGGGTATTTGTGTGTATACATTCCTGGGATTTAACCAGGAATCTTTCCCTTGTTAGGTGAATGTGTAAACCACTACTATGGAGTCACATTTAATTGTTAGCCACTGACCCGGCATCACTGTCTCCATCGGATTTCCAGCTGTTGCCCAGTTCAATGACATCCTTAGCGGGTTTCTTGTTGGGCATCAGATTATCATCAGATGGGTTTTGGTTGTAGTTCCCACACATGCCACACACCTGAAGAAGAGGTCAGTGGAACAAGGTTATTGCAGTGTTTCATGTGCTGAAGAACCTCCACAAGGTTGCATGCAATATGGCACAAGCAACTACAACTACCATTATGATCATACAAAATTTGTAACCTTTTAAGTTCTTATCTGACTTGACCGACCTTGTCATAGTATTCTCCAGGAACTGTGATCTCTAGGTGATGCACTCCATCAAATTTCACCTGGAGACCAAAGTTTGTGTCCAGCAGACTGTAGGATCCACTGGTTATCACTTTGGCTCCAAACAAGTCAATGGAAACTGGGGTCCGCACCCGCCGTTCATTCAACTAAGCACAGAAAAGTAACAAAAGAGTATTTTATTGCCTCTTTTAAGCAGATGTAATTGAATATCCGTAAATCATAAATTATGTTGCATACCAAAACTCTGCGGCTCTTCTGCAGCTCAACAACAGTGTCAGATGACAGGTAGACTTTCACAGAGCGAACATAGGATGCTTCCGGTTGGCCACGTTCCTCATTCTTAGCCACTATTTTGAAGGGAGTGACCTGGGTGGCATTACACACCTTTAAAAAAAAAAAAAGATTTTTTTAAATTTCAGAATCCTTTTCAAAAGTCAAAGCTGCACCACAGGAAAATCCATCAGTTTTATATGAAGTAATGTAGGATGCAGTTAAACTCATTCCATACCTCCACCAGAGTATATGTGCAGGTTCCCATGAATGTATGCATTACACCATCAAAAGTGTAGTAGTGTGGATCTCCAGCTACATGACACACTCCGTTGCCTGATATAGGATATGAAACTCAGTAAAAGATCAAAAATATACATAATGTTGACACAGCTTCAGTTGAAGTGACTCTTTGATTATCCAGGCCTTGGTTCAGTTTACCTCTAGAGTGACAGCCTAGTACTCCTTCCACCACTTTACACTCTTGTGCAGGGCTGCATTGCCAAGGCTCGCAGGTGATGTTGTGATTGCCAAAACACATACAGCGCTCTGAACAGTCAGTATCTGTGAACCAAGTGTCTCCAAGCTAAATGTGCACATAAACAAGTTTAAAACACAATAAGATAAAAAACATTTTCTTGCAAAAATGAAGGTCTACCAAAGCACACCCACCAGCCTGTACATTCCATCATCATCAGTACATCCACACTCGCTGAGTGGGACACATTTGTCTCCACTGAGGATCAGGCCAGTGTCACAGATGCAACCCTCCACACAGGGCAGATTGCAGGAGCCACCAGGGCCTGCAGGGTTCTGACAGCTGGGCTGAGAGCAGGCAGGTCCACATGAGGTATAATGACTGCCTGTGGGGCACCTCAGAGCTGGAGACAGACATTTGAAAATGAAGCCTGTTTTTATATTCAGGAACTGTATTATAGCAATACTGATAACATATGTGCAGCTGTATCCCAGCCAAATAGTCAAATTTGATCATTTCTCTTTGAACCAGTGTAGGTCCTTGAGCTGAACAGTTTTGGTGCTCCCAGCAGACTTATATGGGTGTGATTGTGAAAGATGTAACCCAGAGAAAGCGAGATCAGTAGGAATAAATAATCTAGATTGCACTATTTTCACCAGGATTCTTCTACTGAAAAAACAAGCAAACAGAAAACAGTTTCCAAAATGTTGGTAATTTCCTTGAAATGCGTCAGCTCAGAGGGTCTGAAAGATCTGTTGTATCTGTTGTTTTTGTGGATCCAAAACCTTCATTTTTTTTCTCATAATGCAGTATTATTCCTTAGCTACAGTACTTTTCTAAAATCAAGTCTATGCAACCTTTGGCATGCACAGTATTAATACACAGTAGATATGAACTAGCATATCCTTCACTACTAGTAGAAGAGAAAGTAGCAGATATCCTGGGTGTATTGAACAGCTCGTGAGCATTTTACTACATTACACTACAATTTTTACATTTAAAAGGATCATTTTGTTACTTATTCTTCCACAAAGTGAATCTGGATTGAAAGGCAAAAGCACCCCATTCTTTTCAAAGCTAATACTAACATTATGACACTTTTAGGTGAACTCAAGTTAATGAGCATCAGAACAACTAAAAAGGTAATTATTTTACTCTGGGAACAGTTCAGTCACACACAAAAAACCCTCCATTCCTAAAACCCCAATGAAGGTACAGGTTCATCAGGAAAACACCACATACTATTATTGTTACTGTAGTAATAAATTTGGTAGCAATAAGATGAAATACTGTGTTTGTTTTCTTTACACACACAAAGACAAACAAAACTCACGACAGAAGGTATTGTTTCTCCATTCGATGGGGAGTCCTGCAGCAGCACATATGTCAGCATAGCTCTCTATGGCCTGGCACAGAGCCACGGTCTGACCTCCAGTGGCACACATGTCGAATACACAATTTGTGAAGTATGGCTCGGGGGGTACAATGGAGTGGCAGGACTTAAAGATTCCTGAGATTAAATTCAAAGATAGAGCAAGATGTAGTCGAAGTGAGTGTGAGAGAAACAAATTTTACTCAGGGATCATTTTCAACATATTGTCAAGCATTAGATACATTAGACTATTAGTTATGATGACATTGGGCATATAAAGTAGAATGGCTGGTCAGGTATCTCAACATAATGCACTTTGTGTACACATACAGTGTAAATTAGCTGAGATCAGCAATGTACATTCATCATTTTGTGTGTGTGGTTGTACGTGCATGCGTGTGCATATGTATACCATTGGGATCAGTGATCATGCCACAGCTGGTGGGCTTCTTGGCATCCTCCTCCACCTCTTTATCACAGGCTTCATCTTCTGTACCATCAGTGCAGCTGAGAGGAGGTGGGAGAATTGATTAGAATGGAGTAAAGCCATTTCACATGTTTGTGTGTGGTGATTCCAAGTGCGACATTTGCAAGTGACAAGTGCAGGAGAAGTTCTGATAAGAACTTGAAGTTTGACATCAATATTTACTTGAATATGATCACAGTAGAAATCTTAGTGAGCGAATGAGCTCTGGCTTCTAGATTAATGCAGAAATAGCTGAATGGCAATCAAAAAACAAAAATAGCTAATCAATAAAGTAGGAGTGACAGAGACAACTGTTGTTGCCATAGTAATGAAGAAATGAATATGACAAAGACAAGCAATGAAGTTGCGTCTCTAATAACAGACTGTTCTGTTTTCTGTCATGTGACTCACTCAGGACGTGGGTCAGCAACCTGCCAACTGTCTCCCAGCTCATTGGTGTTAGCAGCTAGTGTATTGTCTGCTTTCAAGTTGTCATCTTTGGGGTTCTGATTGAAATTTCCTGTCAGGACAACAGACAGTTGATGCAGCTGTAACATTTTCAGTTGAATCTGTTCATTTCCCCCATTCTGATAGCTGATCCCCTCACTGGAAGGACCAACATCCCATGCAGTATACAGCGATTGTAATCTCTGAAACATGCTGAAAAAAGCATGAAACATAAACTGGAACTACACAAAACAAAACCAAAAACATAAAAGATACTGAAAAGATGAATAGCAGTTGAACAGTTTAGTGTCAACACAGAATCACTTACAGTCAATGTCCTGTCTGAAAGAAAGCATTTTGATTCACCTGATAATTAGGGTTGGAGCAAATAATAAATAACAACTGCTGGGAAGGGGGAACCACTAATAAATTGCACTGATTCTTACCACACATGCCACAAAGTAGACCTTTGTAGGAGTTTGGCACAGTGACATCAGCATGGTGGTTACCATCAAAACGCACCCTCAGACCAAAGGATGTCTCCAGGATAACAAACTTTCCACTCAAGTAGATTTCAACTCCACTGATGAAGGTGACAGGCGGAACAACTACAGTACCGTTGACCTGAAAACAGCCAGAGATTAGACAAATATATTTGAAATAGTATCGCCAGAAAAACATAGCTTATTATATACACTGCTCAAAAAAAAATAAAGGGAACACTTAAACAACACAGTATAACTCCAAGTAAATCAAACTTCTGTGAATTCAAACTGTCCACTTAGGAAGCAACACTGATTGACAATCAATTTCACATGCCGTTGTGCAAATGGAACAGACAACAGGTTGGAAATTATTGGCAATTAGCAAGACACACTCAATAAAGGAGTGGTTCTGCAGGTGGGGACCACAGACCACCTCTCAGTACCTATGCTTTCTGACTGATGTTTTGGTCATTTTTGAATGTTGGTGGTGCTTTCACACTTGTGGTAGCATGAGACAGACTCTACAACACACACAAGTGGCTCCCGTAGTGCAGCTGTGGCAAGAAGGTTTGCTGTGTCTGTCAGCGTAGTGTCCAGAGGCTGGAGGCACTACCAGGAGACAGGCCAGTACACCAGGAGACGTGGAGGAGGCCGTAGGAGGGCAACAACCCAGCAGCATGACTGCTACCTCCGCTTTGGGCAAGGAGGAACAGGAGGAGCACTGCCAGAGCCCTGCAAAATGACCTCCAGCAGGCCACAAATGTGCATGCGTTTGCACAAACGGTTAGAAACCGACTCCATATGCTATGAGGGCCCGACGTCCACAGATGGGGGTTGTGCTCACAGCCCGACACTGTGCAGGACACTTGGCATTTGCCAGAGAACACCAGGATTGGCAAATTTGCCACTGACACCCTGTGCTCTTCACAGATGAAAGCAGGTTCACACTGAGCACATGTGACAGACGTGACAGAGTCTGGAGATGCCGTGGAGAGCGATCTGCTGCCTGCAACATCCTTCAGCATGACCGGTTTGGCAGTGGGTCAGTAATGGTGTGGGGTGGCATTTCTTTGGAGGGCCGCACAGCCCTCCACGTGCTCGCCAGATGTAGCATGACTGCCATTAGGTACCGAGATGAGATCCTCAGACCCCCTGTAAGACCATATGCTGGTGCGGTTGGCCCTGGGTTCCTCCTAATGCAGGACAATGCTAGACCTCATGTGGCTGGAGTGTGTCAGCAGTTCCTGCAAGATGAAGGCATTGAAGTAGGGCTGCATAAAACGATTATTTTAGTAATCGAGTATTCTATCGATTATTCCAGCGATTAATCGAGTAATCGGATAAGAAATACTTTTTTTTATTAACAGTTTATCTGCATATTTTAACTTCCGTAATGCAGTTTCTCGCCATGTGAACAAACAGCGGTGAATGGAGCAGCTACAAAGTTCTCTTTTCTTCACCTTAACACTTGCTGATCAGGTGCTTGATGAAGGACCTCCAGCTGTTTCACAGATTTAATGGTGGTTACTAAAAGAAAAAGCTGCTGTTTTGGACGCTGGAAAAACGTTTCCTTTTTCACTACTTGAGCTCACCGTCACAGCTTCGCCTCTTTGCGCTTGCGCAGTTAAAACCGCTGCCTGCTATGAGTGTTTTGAAAAACTAGTGGCTGCGGGAGCCATGGCGCATGTGTGAGTAATGGTGTAATGCTTTGTATTCACAAGCATTCTCGAAAAGACGTTTCTACTGCAGGTCTATATTTAGTCACTAATAAGGGATTAAAGTATAAAAATATTTTGAAGGAGCCCCTCGGTCCTGGGGGGCGGGCCTTCCGGTACCGAACCATCGCTAGTGCTAATGGCCCGCGCTCGCTAGCAAACCAGTTCTGGTAGCTACAGCTGAAGTAAAGACAAAAATAGCAGCTGAAATTCTCAGCGAGCACAACACACACAGAGAGCAGTGGAGGCGTGGAAATGCATGTCAGCGACAGTTGCCACCCGTCCCGTAAAGTACGGAACACGGCATGTTACCGAGCCGTATTCCACGGAGTCCCGTAACATACGGGGTTCTGTATTTTACGAGACAGGTGGCAACTCTAGTGATGATCCACTCTGTGTTAAATGAAATCCATCGCAGCGACGGAGAGCTTTTTAGAATGTGTGCTTGTGTATACGTGAGTGATTCACACTCCCGTCCAGTAGGTGGCGGTAATGCAGTTCTATGTTGGTTTGCCAGCCCCCAATAAACCCACAAAAAAACGTCAGCACTAATGCTGCTAATGCTAGTGAGGAGCGCCGCTTACACCGAGACAGCTGAGCGCTGCAGAGTTTAAACGAAGCATCGACACAGTAAATTTGTGTCGATAAATTTTTAGAATCGATTTAATCGAGTTAATCGATGAATCGTTGCAGCCCTACATTGAAGCTATGGACTGGCCCGCCTGTTTCCCAGACCTGAATCCGATTGAGCACATCTGGGACATCATGTCCCGCTCCATCCACCAACATCATGTTGCACCACAAACTATCCAGGAGTTGGCGGATGCTTTGGTTCAGGTCTGGGAGGAGATCCCTCAGGAGACCACCCGCACCTCATCAAGAGCATACCCAGGCATTGTAGGGAGGTCATACAGGCACGTGGAGGCCACACACAATACTGAGCCTCATTTTGACTTGTTTTAAGGACATTACATCAAAGTTGGATCAGCCTGTAGTGTGCTTTTCCACTTTAATTTTGTGTGTGACTCCAAATCCAGGCCTCCATTGGTTAATAAATTTGATTTCCATTGATGATTTTTGTGTGATTTTGTTGTCAGCACATTCAACTTTGTACAGAACAAAGTATTCAATGAGAATATTTCATTCATTCAGATCTAGGATGTGTTATTTGACTGTTCCCTTTATTTTTTTGAGCAGTGTGTGTGTGTGTATGTATATACATACACATACACACACACACACACACACATACATACAGAAAACTCTTCCACCAAGTCCACCCTGGTGGTATACAGATGCAGCAGGTAGCAAATTAAGATTATGAACGATTTCCACCTTTTCTAGGACTGAATTCATTATTAAAACTCATTTTTGGGAGTTTGCCGTTTGTGGTACATTCAATGAGGAGGCTGCCTTGCATGACTAAGACTATAGATGTAGCATTATTGTATTTTCCTTCTGTTGTATCAGATTTGGTAGAGAATCTGCTGAATTGTTAAATTTTTCCTGCAGTTTCTCCAAATCTCAAGCCTGATTATGGAAAGTCTCCCAGGTGTTTCTTATCCCTATAGCCCAGGTTGGTCGTACTGGCCTTAGAATTGTTCACTCAGTACTGGCTGAATTTGGTAGAGATTAATATAGCAAACAGAGATACTGTATACTCTATCAGCGACTGTAAGAATCATCTGTGTCACAAGTAAAATACCTGGACCGTGCGTCCCTTGCCAAGGATTACAGTGACACCATTCACAATGATCACCACAGCCCTCACATAGGAAACCTTCTTATTACTTCCTCTGTGCTCATTCTGGGTGTTCACAGTGAAATACGGCAAGCCAGAAGAGACATTGCAGGGTTTGGTCAGGGTGTAGGAGCAAGCACCCATATAATGGTGGGTCTGTTTATCAAAGGTTGTGTAGTGGGGATCACCAGATACTGAGCAGATACCATTTCCTGAAAAAGAAATGTAGGGAGTTAATTTAACAGACAGAAATCTGTAGGCAGTAAAACAAAGTCAAGTTGCAGATGTACTGTGTCCATCGTTCTGTACTATTCTGCTGACAAGTCTGTGAACAGCGAGGCACAGAGACAGGACATGATGACTGAGAAGTTAGAAGTGTGTAGCTTGTCTCCTGAAGTTGTTAGTCTAACAGCTAACTGTGAATTATCCATCTTGTTCCATTAGTACCTGCAAAATATCTTCTTTAGTTTGTGCATAAATGTACATCTGCACTTAAACGTGCTGCCATATTAGATATTTGGCAGTACTTTTGTCTTACTTTTGTGCTGTACAGTAATGTTCCCAAACTCAGTTAAAACTAATCACATAAATAGAAATGCCAGAAATTTGGAATACTGGTTCCTAAAGATAAATTGACTACATTTATTTAGTGCATTTAAGGTATCAGTCACATTAAACACTTCACACTGCAACCTGACATTGACCCATTTATGAAGTTTTTTCTCTATCACACTCACATAAGGAAGTTTTCAGGGCCTTTATATAAGATGGATATTTCACTCAGAATTGTTTAACATAATTGATAACCTTCAGGTGTGTGTGAGGTTGTGTGATTTACATACCCAGAGGGCGGCATTCATATTCTCCATCATGCATTTGGCAGCTCTCAGTGGTTGGTTTACAGCTGGTGTTATGACACTGTATCAGACCTCCACTGTGACACATACACTTTTGTTCACAACCCTCCAAGTACCAGTCATCACCCACCTAACAAACATACACACAATGCAAAAAATATCAGAAATACTGTCATGTAATGCTCTCATGTACAGTCAATTATGAATATATTTTTTTAAGAATTGCCTTTGTCTAAAGTTCCACAGGCACAAAGAAAATCAGGTGTTTTCTTGACACAGTTTCCAGTTTCCAGAAGATCTACTCCCTTTTAAGTTTTTGTTTTAATGGAACTCTATAAATAATCTCAAAGCATTTATTCTCCATAGGTCTAATCAGCACCAACGGTAACGCTTTCTTTTACGGTCCACCCTTAGGCCGTAACTACGTGTAATTTACAGGGCTTTATCCTTTAAGTAAATTTAAGTTATGTGTAATTAGGCTGTACCATTTATAATAAGCCTGAATTATTTTTGATATGGCTGAATTTTTTTATGGCTGAATTATTTTGACTAAGGCTGAATTATATTGAATAAGGCTGAATTATTTTGAATAAGGCTGAATTATTTTTAATAAGGCTGAATTATTTTTAATAAGGCTGAATTATTTTGAATAAGGCTGAATTATTTTTAATAAGGCTGAATTATTTTGACTAAGGCTGAATTATTTTGAATAAGGCTGAATTATTTTGACTAAGGCTGTATTATTAAGACAAAGGCCGTAATTAAAAGACGATAAACTGATTGCTATGATTCCAGCAAATTGTCAGAAACTCTATTTGGATTCTATTATAGCATCATTGTGTTCCTGGACGATCAATCTTTGACAATCTCTCTCTTACAAAAGTTTTGAAATTGAGCAAGCTGGGAGTACTCTGATTTGGAGTAGTATCCATGGAGCAGGAAAAAGCTTTTGAAAGCGTGGCTCATGAATATTTGTATAAAATGTTATCTGGTTTTTGGTTTTAGAAAGTTTGGCATTGAACTTGTTAAAATGTTGTACAATAGTGCCACATGTCTGTTAAAGGTGAGTGGAGGTCTGAGTCGGTTGGTCAAGGTTGAACAGGGCATTCAGCAAGGCTGCCCCTTGTCAGCCAGCTGTGAAGTAAAGCCTTGTACATGGCTAGGTATTATACATGAAGGAGAGGAATTTTAAGACTTTAATGGACATTGTAGTGGATCAGTGGTGGAAAGTTATATTTGAATGGACATCACCAGCTTTCATTAAGATGGTATTTTAAAAACAGCTACTTCGAAAGAGACCAAAGAGGTTTGCACTGGAGGATAGCTGATGCTCCCCTATCAGGTATGCTAGGACCAAGGGGAGTGCAATTTCTTTCTTTCTTTCTTTAAGTCAGTATGAGATTAGCACATTTAAAGGATAGACAGAATTTGGTTTTGGAAAAATAACATTTCTTGGAAGCTGGTTGCACTTACAGGATGATAGGTTTCACTAGTGTCCACACAGCCACAGTCTCTCAATGCCACACATTTGGCGTCGCTGAGAATGAAGCCAGGGTTACACTCGCAACCCTCCACACAGACGTCCTCACAGCCATGTGGTCCGACCACACCAAGACATGTCTCAGGACATGAACTCACGCACAGGGAGTAGGAGCTGTTGGGAGGACAGGCCAGGGCTGTTTGGACAAACGGGGATATAAAATAGTGAGAGGGAACAACAGTAGACAAAGGGCAAAGTAGAAGAGGAGCGATTCATTGATTATGGAGGGGCACTAGGATGAATCAAACAAAGGGCAGGATAGAGAGGAACAGATACTAGAATTAAGACATAAATGAAAGGATAAACATTAGGATGTAGGTAGGATGACATGAATGTTGGGCTTTCTTCTGTTCCAGTAATACCAGTTTAAGGTGAAGTCACCCATTTCTAATTTAGCCATTGTCTATTCCATCTTATTCTCTAAAAGCACTTTAGATTTTCAAATTCTAATTTATCATCTGTCATCATCCCACAGAACCAAAACATTTCATTTACCAATTGTTTTTAAAACTATAAATATCTAGTCTTAAAGATGCCACAGACATCTGAGAATTAGAATTAGCCAAAAACATACACATTTGTTGTCAAAGGAAGTGCAAGGAAACTTATTTTATACATCATGATACAGCCCACCACATATGGTGCAAGTTCCCAAACTTTACATGTCACTTTTGGGGTGGAATTTTCTCTGCCTAAAAATGTATGGTTGTATATACTTTAAGAAAAGGGGGGAAGCTTTCGGCAGTTTTAGAGGGAAAAAAAAATATTTTACCATAAAAGCACTCAATGGAAAAGGACAGACAATATTTCCTGCGTTGTTCACACATTAACGCAGCAGGATCAGGAGTGTGCACTGCATTATTGGGTATTCTAACTTCTCCTCCTTGAAAGGTACTTACTTAGGATTATAAATGTAAATTACAATTTTGTGGAGCAGGGTGTAAAATGTTTTAGTTACATGAAGACAATTTCCAAAGAATGAAGCTTTGGCAAGCCTAGGTGAGGTCACAGTGACTATGTCTATCTTTTAGATACAGTTTATGGTGTTCACAAAGCATACCTGATGCCGAAACAAAGACAACAAATAATCCTCTTCCAAAAAAGAAGGTTCATCTTATTAAACTAGTGAGAACTTACGGCAGAAGTCAGGAGTCCTCCAATGGTAGACGTTGGCTCCAGCACTCTGGCATGCGTCAGTGTAGGCCTGGAGCTGGTCACACAGCACGTGCTGCTGGCCATTGAACTGACACATGTCATACACACAGCTTTGGAAGAATGGCGTGGGATTAACTACATTGATACACTCCCTGAAACAGAGAAAAACCCTCAGTCAGTTTAGGGAGGATAAGGCCCCTATGCACAGTCCATGAATTTATCCATCAAGCATATATATATATATATATATATATATATATATATATATATATATATATATATATATATATATATATATATATATATATATATATTAGGGGTGGGACTCGATTAAAAAAATTAATCGAATTAATTACAAGCTTTGTAATTAATTAATCGAAATTAATCGCATTTTAATCGCATTTCAATATTTGACATGAGAAATATTAATTTAAGTTTAGTTGATGAATGAATCAATATACATAAGCTTAAACTTCAAAATTTTGTTTATTTTCCCACCAGTCTACTACACAGACCAACGAAGGGTGGAAGTGCTCCTGTGATAAGCAAACAACTGAAATTAAAGTTAAGCATCATAACTGAATAGTTTTATTCAACATTAATGTCTCACTTGTTATAGTTGGAAATTAATCATTCTCTCAGCTGTATTCCTTGATGTTGAAATATGTTATGCTTGTTTTAACAGCTTATTTTGAATTACAGACTTAAAATTAAACCACAAAAAGGAGAAAAAGTTCGTTCTCCGTTTAACAGCTGCTTTTACACAGCTGTGCTTCGCACTCACGGTTGCTAGGCGACATGAGCTACGCAGAGGTGACGGCAGCTGATATGAAGGCTAGCTGCTCACTTCCGGCCTTTGTGGTGTTCGTGGGCTGCGAAAGACGTGGGCCGGGTCCTTGGCAGGATGCGGCCCCTAATTTGGACATTGTGCGTCGATATAATCTGTATGCCGGGAACTCGCGCACTGAGAAACGTTCCACGGTGCAAAGTGCGATTAAAATGCGTTAAAATTTTTAACGCGTTAATTTCCCCGTAATTAATTAATCGAAATTAACGCGTTAAAGTCCCACCCCTAATATATATATAGGTGCATACAGAAGTGTATATATATATATATATATATATATATATATATATATATATATATATATATATATATATACACTTCTGTATGCACCTTTAAGGAAAAACAAACCTTTTTAGACCCTATTTTGGAACAGTCATTTTCGATGACTTTCAACTGGTGATTTCAAAGATTTTATGTTCTTTTAATCACAGATGAATGCTGAGGCTCTCTTCCCAATTCATTAAAATGAGAACATTGGAATAATCGTCTAGAGGCAGAAGTTTGATCCAGATTGGATAATGCAGGTTTGAACGAGCAGCAATCAAATTTTCCTGGCGAATGATCAAACTTAACTGTGGTGTCACGGCCACGCCCTCTGGTGAAAACTCACCATTTTTGAAATTTAGATTCCCCCTGCTGTGTAGACAAGACAAAACAAATATGAAGTTGATAACATCCAAAACCTCTGAGTTATTAGAGAAAGTATAAGGGCAGAAAATGGCTAAAATCAACCATTTAATTCAAAATGGCGGACTTCCTGTTGGGTTTAGGCCATTGGACCGTGTGGTCTTTATTGTTCGTCTGGACATGTTACATATGTGTACCAAATTTCATACATGTACGTGAAACACAGCAGAGGGAATTGAACTAAAGGTGGCGCTGTAGAGCCATTTTGAAAGGGCCATGCCTGAAACCATTAAAATACTTAAATTTTCACCAGACCTGACGTGTGCAAAATTTCAAGAGTTTTTGAGCATGTTTAGGCCCTTAAAAAAAAAGCAATTCATTTGTTTGAATGTCCAAAGCAATTACAATAGGGCCTTCGCACAGGTTGCGCTCGGGCCCTAAAAAGTTGTAAAAACCCAGGAATCTCAACAGTTTAAGCAGATCAGTAACCCAAAGCACATGAGTTCTAGATTCTTACCGGAAGGGTCCAGCAGGGTCTGTAATTTTACCACATTTGTCTGGTTTTACTACTTCAGCCTCCAAGTCGGGGTCGCAGTCCGGGTCAGGCTTTGTTCCTGGGGTGCAGCTGATCAATACAAACACAAAACACAGTGGCATTCCCTTCAATACGTCAGAGAGACTCCGACAGTAGGTTAACAAAAGACGGAACCATAGGAAACGAGAGACACAAAGAGATACATGTGTTTGAGCTCACAAGTCATCTTCATCTTCTTCTGTCTGCCAGCTGTTCCCAAAATCATTGGCATTTCCTACCACGGTGCCATCGGGTTTAGTAAAGTCATTGTCTGGGTTCCCATCATAGTCACCGCAAAGGCCACACATCTGGTCAAAGTAGGAGCTGGAGGGACAAAGACAATATTTACAAGGTGTTGTTTAGCCCTTTAATGTCACTCTAGAAAAGACTGAAGAGAAT
Source organism: Archocentrus centrarchus (assembly GCF_007364275.1). NCBI lineage: Eukaryota > Metazoa > Chordata > Actinopteri > Cichliformes > Cichlidae > Archocentrus > Archocentrus centrarchus. The sequence continues at coordinate 248,676 of NW_022060254.1, forward strand.
GCAAGAATCTCTGATGCAGTAGGCCAGGGCATCATCACTGTTTGGTAAAAGTAGCATAACTCCACCATCTTTGAATTGCAACTTGCACAAATGGACAGTTGCTATTGTTTCAAGAACTTTTCACAACAGACATAAAATAGCTCGTGACATTCAGCAGTTCAGATCGAATTATCTGTCAGATTCTTTTCAGATCATTATGTCATAGTTGCGTTTGGAGTCAAAAAAAAAATGATGGAAACAGGGCTCAGCTGTATTTTATGCACATGTGATGCCACTTTTCAAATAAAAAGAGCATTGCCGATATATAAGTAAACAAGGAGCTTCCTAAAATGTCAATGCAGTTCAAACAAACCTCTATACCAACCTGGGAACTGAGATCTGGGCATAATGGTTTCCATCCCAACGCACCTTCACGCCAAAAGATGTTTGAAGGGTGATGAACTGACCAGCAAGACTAACAGACATGAGAGGAGAGGGGGAGTGGGGGAGAGCCACCCGTTGTCCATTCACCTGATTTAGTGATGAAGAAAAAGATGATAGAAAGACATTAAACAGATGGTGTAAACCTCTGATTTGTGGACAGCTTAGTGAGTAAAACTGGAGGAAGAGTGTGGATCTATTTCTGTCTGAGTCTGTCACTGAAAAAAGCAAAAGTCAAGACACAAGAGTGAGACAAAATAAAAAGATCAGGAGAACAAGCACAGACTTTGAGATGTACAGTACTGCGTCAAAGTCTTGAGCCACCCCTCTTTTTTTATATTTTGCCAGGAAAACAGGAAACAGGTGTAGCAATTAATTGAAATGTGCAAATGTACGTGGAAATACAGCGTATAAGGCACAAACATTGTTTATACAGTTTTAATAAGCTTGAAAGACCACCTTTATTCTTCAACACAGCACAAATATGTAGTTTTATTAACTGTGTTATCTTTGGCATTTTCATAAATTCAACTAATGAAATGGGAACAGATGTGTTTTGTGACAGGCTGTTAGTAACAAAGTGCCTAAAGATATTATTTCAGATTAGTTCTTTGTTAAGTTGTTCAATTCAATTCAAGGACTCGCCCGTTATACATAGACACAACACTAGTTCATCCCTTGAGTTAGGGCTTCTTATGTTTTTAACAAAGCTTCATAGATCAGTGTTAAGAAGCTTAACAAAGAAAGAGACAAAAACACTCCTCTGAAAATGGTGAGGCTCAATAACTGGACTGAAAATGAGTGAAAAAGCAGCTTGTGTCCTCAAAAACGTTGAAAGACCCTCAGGAAGCCTGCAGAACTATTGCTTAAGACCACTTTCAAAATTACAAGAAAGTCTGGGCTTGGAAGACATGAGGGACAGATCAAGACTTTTGCACAGCTCTGTCATTTCAGTAGGATTTCACACCGGATTAAGACATACATGGTGATGATACAGCTGGCGTGTGTGGCACGTGTATAGGCACACGTTTTGCCGAAACACAGAAACTATAACAGATAATGGAAGTAATTGATTTTATATACTGACCAGTGTTCTCCTGGCCTTCATCAGGATCACAGTGATTCCATTCACTGTCACATATAGTTTTCTCAGGTATGACACTCCTGCAACTCCTCTCTCCTCATTCTTTCCCTCCACAGAGAACCAAGGACCTGCATAGGGAACACCACAGCAATCAGAAATATTGTGTGTTTATATTAGAGGTGAGTATTGGCAGATATTAGCATATTCTGTTCTTTACATTAGCATACAAAGCACCATTGACATTCAGTGTTTTCTTCTTTCAGCAAATGTGTGAATGAAACAATATGTGTCATGCTTCCTGATGATTCAGTGTACAAATGTTGCCTGGAGCAGCCTAATGTTCTATGGTTGTTTGAACCTGTCCTGTAATTGTAGTGAACTGATCATGGTAATGAATGGATGATACTCATTTAACTCATTTAAATGTCAACTGATCTGTGGGTTTGGTGTGGCAAGTCTTTCAAAAATAGAAAAAATATAAAGAGAAACCAATGAAAAATGTGTGCATACCTGTACTATTCCTACAGGTTCTGGCCAGCGTGTAAGTACAAGTTCCCATGAAACTGTAGTACTTCTTGTCAAATGTGTTGTAGTGAGGATCCCCAGAGACTACACAGTCCTGGGAGCCTGAGAAAAAGGGAACAAAGAGCCTGGATTCATCAGGATCACAAGACTAAAGCACAGCTGAACTCACTGTAAAACAATTATTCAATAAGCGTAGACAGATTAGACAGAAAAGCAGATTCGTTGCTTTTCTTTCCTAAAGAAAAGCAACGAATCTATGATTCGATGATTCTATGATTTGTGTTACTAAGAAATGCATGTAACAATTAGAATGTAACAGGCAAAGCTTTACTCATTTTGGATCTAAAAATACAAACATACCAGTGGGATAGCAGCCCAGCTCTCCATCCTGGAGTTTACATTCGTGCATCGGGGGACATTCCGAGGGTTCACAGGTAATGCCGGCAGCATCACACCGACACTTTTGCTTGCAGTCTTCCTCAAAAAACTCCTCTCCAGGCTGAGAGATGCACAACAAAAGTGACAGTTCAGCATAGTGCACACACTTGATTGTTTGTAATTATTTTATGCATGAAAGTGTTGTTTTGGAGAGCTCATAAACACATGACAGTTTTCTTTTGGAATTTTGTGGCATTTGCCCACAAAAGTAAAAGTGACCTGACACACATAAATCATGCACTGCTGGTCTATCAGACTGTACCTCATAATATTGACCGTTCGAGTGCTTGCAGCCACACGAGTCCTCCTTGATGCACTTGCCAGCACTCAGGACGTAGCTGGGATCACACACACAGGCCTCAGAGCACGGACCAGCGCAGGAGGGGGGTCTTCCAAAACATGTCTCCTGACAAGGATCTGCACAGGGTTCGTAGTGGCTGTTGGGGGGGCAGCTTAGTGCTAAGGAGACCACAAAAGGCTGAAGTTAGTGACAGGGAATAAAAGTATGTGCTGGAAATATTAAGAGAGTCTAGTGATTCGGAATGACAGCTTTTCACAAGAATACTTAAAGATCATTTTTGAACTGACATAAAGCTTTTTGTGTGATTTTGTCCCAACTGCTCAGCCAAGATTGTTTTCAGCTAAATATGTTTTATGAATACAGGACTAAATTAGATCATTTGTCCTTCCAGCACTCACGGCAGAAAGTTTCATTCCTCCATTGTCCAATGCTGACCCCACGGTCTTGGCATTCATTGACATAGGCTTCAATGGCTTCACACAAAATGGGCTTGGCTCCATCCAGCTCACACAAGTCAAAGACACAGTCCTTGAAGTAATTCTGAGAACAAAACATTAGTTTGTTATGATGCTTAATATTACGATGCACCAACTAAAAGCAGAAATTCAAAAGATGTGCTTCACATTCATATCTGTTACCCATATTTCTACAATCAAGCTCAATACATACAATAACTTATGATGTGTCAACAGAAGCTAGTCTTTCATTTAATACACCTTTATCATTAAGTTGGTGCATTGTGTTCACACATTTACATACATAAATTCACTATACTGTACTATACTCTATGTACTAATCTACATGTACATACATTGGGGTTGACTTTTGGGTGGCACACAGAAAAAGGGCCATTTTTGTCCAGCAGAATGCCACAATAACCAGAGCTTTCATACAGTTCCCGGTCTTCTTCATCACACCCGGGGATGGTAGTGTTGGGTTTCTTATTACATCTGTCAAGACAAATGTTCAGCATAAAAAATGTTGTCTTTTTGTCAGTGGTGCATATAATGAGAACATTTCTAAAAGGAAAAAAAGGATTTGAAGTGTTGGTACACGCTTGTATCTTATGTAATTCTTACTCGGGATCCGTGTTCCAACTGTGTCCAAAGTCATTGGCATTGGCAGCCAAGCTTCCATCTGGTTTGCGGAAGTCATCTTTAGTATTTCCATCATAGTCGCCACACAGTCCACACAGCTTGTTCTGATAGCTGCAGATTACAGGAAAATGAGCACGTCACAGTTTTGTGGAAGCAAGAGTAACAATTCATTCAGCCTTGCAACTTGTTTTAATTCCAGCCAAATGCTGCTTCATTTTCAACATTAGGCTGAACCTCACACTAAAATGAGAATCTAATAACTTGTGCCGAGCATCTGCACAGTTCCAACATTATTGCACTTCTGAGACTGGAAATTCTGTTGACTCCGTTTTAGACTGAAAAGTCTTGGATTGGATTGAGTGTGGACAGGCAGGAATGGAGGCTTTTGAAAAGATCACACATCCACATCAGATGATAGATTGGTAAATTTGTCATTACTTATGTTTCCATGACTTGTCACATTCCCATGTGGATAAAAACAAAAACACTTTCAATATCTGCTGATATTCTCTATGCTAGCAGCTGCTGTGCCATTCAGTTCTGCCTTTTAGCACCTTATTACTGCCTACACACGAAAGAGTCATGTTCAGTTTACATCAAAAGTCCAAATATGTTTTTAGTCCCGTTAGTATGGATGTGGATTTCTGGACAAGTAGTTATTCAGAGAATTTTTCTTCATAATGAAAACATGACTTTGGTCTTCACTCACTCTTTGATCACTTTGATGTCCATGAAGTGGTTTCCATCATAGCGAACAGTCACACCGAAGTTCATGGAGACAGTGTAGTGTTTTCCTGACTTGAACACAGAAACACCAGGGGCCGGGGAGAGTGGCAGGTTGACATTGGTCCCATTAACCTGTATGTGAAAAGAAGGGATGATTAATAAATTTAGCACCAAAAAAGTAATGAAATTTGTCTTTCGTACTTTGTTCTAACAATGCAAAAACAGCAATAGACCTTATACCATTGGAAAGCCTGTTTATTTCTCCCATTTATCCATACACAATAAGAACTTTTTTTTATTTTTATCATTTTATATGTTATATTCATATAATTTTCGAATTAAATCAGTGCTGAAATGACCTGCTGTAACTGGTTGGGGAGAGAAATTTCTAAGAGTGTGACTGTTTTTGAACTGCAAAACAGGAATACATGCAGAATACGAGGGTTCCTCCTCCCATTTCTTACCTGCACAGTGCCACCTTTGAGAATGGAGATCTTCATCATGTGTGCATATACATGGACAGCCTTCACATATGAGACGGTTGGCGTGTTATACCGATTTTCATTGTCAGCATGGACCTCAAAGTATGGCACACTTGTGTCATTGCATGGACTAGACATCAGATAGCTGCAGTTGCCCATGAAGTTGTAATTGCGTTTGTCAAAAGTGGTGTAGTGTGGATCACCAGATGCTATGCAAGTGGATGTACCTGAGGGGAAACTGTAAGTGAGCAATTTTTTTTTCCAAATATTTCAGACATTCAATTAAGTAATTTACAGGGTGTATTAATCTCACCGCTGGAAACTATCAACTTACAACTTCATAACGTAATGTATTTAGATTTAATTTATTACACAGTATTTGTTGAATCATGTTTAAGCACAGCTCCAAAAACTGTTGTCTTCAGGTGTGGCTAGACCCTCCATTGCTCAAATTACACATATTAAAGGAACAAGTTCCAATACAAATTCTTTGATAAAATATCAGACATTATTATTACCTTTAGGATAACAGCCTGCAACACCATTAATCTCTCGACACTCTTCAGTGGGATCGCAGGAATTGTCAACACATTCCAAAGTGTAGTTCCCTGCACAGTGACACAGCTTTGTGCAGCCGTCTCCAAACACAACCTCACCAGGCTGGATAAAATGAACACAGTCAATACTGAGAATGTATACTATAAGTCAGAAAATGTACACAGTATACAGTACTAACTAGGATATCTGACCTCATAATAGTTATTTTGGTCATCTAAACAGCCACATTTTTCCAGTGGCACACAACGACTTCCTTTGAAGACAAAGCCTGGTTTGCAGAAACAGCCACTGATACAGGAGCCAGAACAGTTGGTGGAGGGTTCCATACAGGTGGGAATACAAGCTGGACCACACTCAATATACTCTGCGTTAGGAGGGCAGGGGTCTGTGGAGAAAGAATATGATGCAACATAAATATGAGCAGGAATGGAAAAGAAAAAGTTCACAAGTTCTTGAGTGAAATGTCACTGAAAAAACATCTGATAAAACATGTCTTACTTGGTGGCTTGGATGTACTTGGTTTAGGTGTAGTTGGTCCAGGGGTTGTTACTGGTGGCAGAGGAGTTGTTGGCTGAACTATAAATGAAACAGCACATAGTTTGTCATGTTGACACTTGTTGACACATGTTTCTGAACGTGCAGAAAGAATGAAGATTACCAGATCCTGAGCAGATACCATTTCCTGAACAAACAAGTGGTGCCGGGTACAACAAACTCTGCCCCAGGAAGACTTTTTTGCTGATCTGAGTGTTGTCCATCTTACAAACATGTCACTCTTCAAATATTGACTCACCCTTCCCTCCTTCAGAATTTTAGGCCAATTTCAAAACTGCCTTTCATCTCCAAAATTTTTAAAAAGTGGTGGCCAACCGGCTAATAGAAATTTTAACTGCTCATAATATTTTAGATCAATTTCAGTCTGGGTTTTGCCAGATGCACTCAACTGAAACTGCTCCTCTTAAAGCTTCAAATGATATTTTAACGCGTAGAGATGCAAGTGAATATTCACTTCTTGTACTTTTGGATCTCTCAGCTGCCTTTGATACTATTGATCATGGTATCCTGAATGAGAGACTTAGAACTTGTGTTGGTATCTCTGGGTCAGCTCTTGAATGGTTGTCTTCTTATCTGACTCAGAGGAGCTTCTTAGTTGCTTCCACTAATTTTATGTCCTCCACTGCTACCCTATCTTGTGGCGTGCCCCAAGGCTCAGCCCTGGGACCAATCCTGTTTGCTCTATACATGCTTCCACTTGGACACATCCTTAACAACTTTGAAGGCATCACATACCATTGCTACGCAGATGATATTCAGTTGTACATGTCTTTTAAACTGCAGAATGCAGCTAAATGATCTGTTCTTCAAGACTGCATTCATGTTATAAAGAAATAACTGCAGTTATTACTACATTTCTTGTGTACTCTAGTCATATAAAGCACTTCACACTATAACCCACATTCACCCATTCATGCAGACCTTTTTGTGTCACACTCACTCACTCGCTGATGGGCACATGGATGGACAGACTTTGGATTCACTGTATAAGATGGATAATTCACACAAACCTCATATGTCTTTAATAGAATATAACCTTCAGGTGTGTGTGAGGTTGTGTGATTAACATACCCAGAGGGCGGCATTCATATTCTCCATCGTGTAGTTGGCAGCTCTCAGTGGCTGGGTTACAGCTGGTGTTATGACACTGTATCAGACCTCCACTGTGACACATACACTTTTGCTCACAACCCTCCAAGTACCAGTCATCACCCAACTGACAAACATACAGACAATGCAAAAAATAATCAGAAATACTGTCATGTAATACTCAGACTAACCCACACTATAACTCCAAGGTCTTTTAAAGTCAGGTGCAATGCATTACAATATACATAATTTCTCTCAATGAATAAGTTGCCACTAAAAACCCTTGTTGTAACATTGACAGGTTTGTGCCAACTGCAGTGTGTCCACCTTTAATTTAGGTGAGTGTGGATCTCCTTTGTACTGGGGTGTGTGTGTGTGTGTGTGTGTGTGTGTGTGTGTGTGTGTGTGTGTGTGTGTGTGTGTGTGTGTGTGTGTGTGTGCGTGCGTGCGTGCGTGTGTGTGTGTGTGTGTGTGTGTGTGTGTGTGTGTGTGTGTCTCTATGCTCTTCAATGACTGTGCTTGTGAAGTGGCACTATATAAATGAAACTGAACAACTGTCCAGTTGACTCTGGCCATATTTTGTAATATCAACTAAACTTTCGATGAAATTCAGACCAACTTTATTTTATATCAGATGTAAACTTCATGATAAAGTGAGGTTAGCACATTTTAAGAATAAATGGAATGTGGTTTTAAATTGCTTGAAGGCTGTTTGCACTTACAGGATGATAGGTTCCACTAGTGTCCACACAGCCACAGTCTCTCAGTGCCACACATTTGGCGTCGCTGAGAATGAAGCCAGGGTTACACTCGCAACCCTCCACACAGACGTCCTCACAGCCATGTGGTCCGACCACACCAAGACATGTCTCAGGACATGAACTCACGCACAGGGAGTAGGAGCTGTTGGGAGGACAGGCCAGGGCTGTTTGGACAAACGGGGATATAAAATAGTGAGAGGGAACAACAGTAGACAAAGGGCAAAGTAGAAGAGGAGCGATTCATTGATTATGGAGGGGCACTAGGATGAATCAAACAAAGGGCAGGATAGAGAGGAACAGATACTAGAATTAAGACATAAATGAAAGGATAAACATTAGGATGTAGGTAGGATGACATGAATGTTGGGCTTTCTTCTGTTCCAGTAATACCGGTTTAAGGTGAAGTCACCCATTTCTAATTTAGCCATTGTCTATTCCATCTTATTCTCTAAAAGCACTTTAGATTTTCAAATTCTAATTTATCATCTGTCATCATCCCACAGAACCAAAACATTTCATTTACCAATTGTTTTTAAAACTATAAATATCTAGTCTTAAAGATGCCACAGACATCTGAGAATTAGAATTAGCCAAAAACATACACATTTGTTGTCAAAGGAAGTGCAAGGAAACTTATTTTATACATCATGATACAGCCCACCACATATGGTGCAAGTTCCCAAACTTTACATGTCACTTTTGGGGTGGAATTTTCTCTGCCTAAAAATGTATGGTTGTATATACTTTAAGAAAAGGGGGGAAGCTTTCGGCAGTTTTAGAGGGAAAAAAAATATTTTACCATAAAAGCACTCAATGGAAAAGGACAGACAATATTTCCTGCGTTGTTCACACATTAACGCAGCAGGATCAGGAGTGTGCACTGCATTATTGGGTATTCTAACTTCTCCTCCTACTTACTTAGGTACTTACTTAGGATTATAAATGTAAATTACAATTTTGTGGAGCAGGGTGTAAAATGTTTTAGTTACATGAAGACAATTTCCAAAGAATGAAGCTTTGGCAAGCCTAGGTGAGGTCACAGTGACTATGTCTATCTTTTAGATACAGTTTATGGTGTTCACAAAGCATACCTGATGCCGAAACAAAGACAACAAATAATCCTCTTCCAAAAAAGAAGGTTCATCTTATTAAACTAGTGAGAACTTACGGCAGAAGTCAGGAGTCCTCCAATGGTAGACTTTGGCTCCAGCACTCTGGCATGCGTCAGTGTAGGCCTGGAGCTGGTCACACAGCACGTGCTGCTGGCCATTGAACTGACACATGTCATACACACAGCTTTGGAAGAATGGCGTGGGATTAACTACATTGATACACTCCCTGAAACAGAGAAAAACCCTCAGTCAGTTTAGGGAGGATAAGGCCCCTATGCACAGTCCATGAATTTATCCATCAAGCATATATATATATATATATATATATATTTAGACCCTATTTTGGAACATAGTCATTTTCGATGACTTTCAACTGGTGATTTCAAAGATTTTATGTTCTTTTAACCACAGATGAATGCTGAGGCTCTCTTCCCAATTCATTAAAATGAGAACATTGGAATAAGTGTCTAGAGGCCAAGATAGCTGTCAAGTGGTAAGACTTGGTTTGCTTTGGATTCATCATTATGCTGCAGAATGAATTTGAAATTGACCCGACCTCTGACCTCTGGGTCTGTGTAATAAAAATCTACCTAGAAAATAACTTTTCTATCATCTATTTGTCATTTTTTTTGAAAAAAGCATTTTCTATATTCAGGAAGCACAATAAAAATAATAATACATTTTATTTGTAAGCGCATTTCAAACACCCAAGGACACTTTACAGAATAATAATAATAAAAAAAAACAAAACAACAACAACCAAGATTTCATTTCAGACAACCAGGTGGTGAGGGAGGAGGGAGGGAGTGACGAGTTAGGAAGCAGGGAAAATGAATACTAAATTAACCAAAGATACTGTATTGCCAAGGGGAAGAAGATAAGTAATAAAGAGGAGGGGCCCCAGGTCAAAACCCTGAGGCACACCTGTGGTAACAGGGGAGGGGTGGGATTTGAAAGACTTAAGTTTGATGAACTTAAGTCATTCAAATCTAGCACAGACTAACTTCACTCTGTTGAAATAACTCAGGGTACCCTCAAAAGCCCACATCTCTAAACTGTCAGTCTGCTGGTGTGACTTCATTTGCTCCCCTGCTCAAAATTATTTTACAGGTCAGCTTGGTGTTTTTTCCGGGCATTTTACCATCTATCTCAAGGGGTTTTTCAAGGTTGGCAAAAAAAATTAATTAATTAAAACCGCAAGCGGTGATGATCGGGCCCTCGCACCCGACGCATGTGGACCCGTGACCAGTGGCGCACTCGGAGGTTTTTTGATTGTGATGGTGTGCAGAATGTCTGTAACCAATTTCATACATTTCTGTGAAACTAAATCTTTTGCTTTCCATATAAACCCAATGTAGTATTTGGGGGGTGGTCACGGCTGTATCGTGCAAAATAGAGCATGGGTCTCATTTACTTGTTTTGATCAGGATGATGTCAAGCATCTTGAAACAAATTTTCATGCATTTCACAGAAACTAATTTTGTGGATGCTATACAAATTTTCATTTGTTTCTGTAGGGGGCACTCTTGCATCTATAGCCTTGAATCCGTAGTTATGGGTTCAGCCTGAGTGTGTACATGAGTGATTACATTTTTAGGCTGATCGGGCCAAGCATGTGCGAACGAGAGCCCAAAAAATTTTGTGGCAAGGGAGAAAAAGGAAGGCCAACTTCATCGGCCTGGTGTGACAAGGCCGTTGAATATTCTACAAAACCATGAATAACCTTTGATGGGCTACTTGTCTAGATGATCTGGAGCCATTTTGGTCTCACTGGGTGAAATGCCTTACGAGGACTGACTTCCTGTAGGGTTTCGGGTATGGGTCCAAGAGACATTTTTGTACGTCTTAGGATGTTATATGAGCCTGCACAATTTCAGATATGTAGATAAAATGTAGCTCCGGGGCGCAAAAAACATGGTATTTCATGATAGGTGGCGCTCTAAGGTTTAGGGACTTTATGCATATCGTGTTCAGGGCAGGAGGCTTATCAAACCACTAAAGTTTGACGCAGATTGGGCAATGTGGCTTTGGGTTACTGCCATTTTTGTCTTCAAAAAAAAAAGCAATGTAAGAAAACAATGTAAGGCCAACTCCTTAAGGATTTTCAGGGGAAATTTGAGATGGTTCTGCTCAACTACCTTGGAGCTGTACCTCAAAGTGTCAAACATGACATTTCCTGTACCCACTAGGTGGCACTGCGACTGTCAGTAAATATTATCATATGTATGGGTTCAGGGGCGGACCGTGATCCTACTGCGGAAGTTTGATCCAGATTGGATAATGCAGGTTTGAACGAGAGGCAATCAAATTTTCCTGGCGAATGATCAAACTTAACTGTGGTGTCACGGCCACGCCCTCTGGTGAAAACTCACCATTTTTGAAATTTAGATTTCCCCTGGTGTGTAGATAAGACAAAACAAATATGAAGTTTATGACACCCAAAACCTCTGAGTTATTAGAGAAAGTATAAGGGCAGAAAATGGCTAAAATCAACCATTTAATTCAAAATGGCGGACTTCCTGTTGGGTTTAGGCCATTGGACCGTGTGGTCTTTTTGTTCGTCTGGACATGTTACATATGTGTACCAAATTTCATACATGTACGTGAAACACAGCAGAGGGAATTGAACTAAAGGTGGCGCTGTAGAGCCATTTTGAAAGGGCCATGCCTGAAACCATTAAAATACTTAAATTTTCACCAGACCTGACGTGTGCAAAATTTCAAGAGTTTTTGAGCATGTTTAGGCCCTCAAAAAAAAAGCAATTCATTTGTTTGAATGTCCAAAGCAATTACAATAGGGCCTTCGCACAGGTTGCGCTCGGGCCCTAAAAAGTTGTAAAAACCCAGGAATCTCAACAGTTTAAGCAGATCAATAACCCAAAGCACATGAGTTCTAGATTCTTACCGGAAGGGTCCAGCAGGGTCTGTAATTTTACCACATTTGTCTGGTTTTACTACTTCAGCCTCCAAGTCGGGGTCGCAGTCCGGGTCAGGCTTTGTTCCTGGGGTGCAGCTGATCAATACAAACACAAAACACAGTGGCATTCCCTTCAATACGTCAGAGAGACTCCGACAGTAGGTTAACAAAAGACAGAACCATAGGAAACGAGAGACACAAAGAGATACATGTGTTTGAGCTCACAAGTCATCTTCATCTTCTTCTGTCTGCCAGCTGTTCCCAAAATCATTGGCATTTCCTACCACGGTGCCATCGGGTTTAGTGAAGTCATTGTCTGGGTTCCCATCATAGTCACCGCAAAGGCCACACATCTGGTCAAAGTAGGAGCTGGAGGGACAAAGACAATATTTACAAGGTGTTGTTTAGCCCTTTAATGTCACTCTAGAAAAGACTGAAGAGAATGCAAGAATCTCTGATGCAGTAGGCCAGGGCATCATCACTGTTTGGTAAAAGTAGCATAACTCCACCATCTTTGAATTGCAACTTGCACAAATGGACAGTTGCTATTGTTTCAAGAACTTTTCACAACAGACATAAAATAGCTCGTGACATTCAGCAGTTCAGATCGAATTATCTGTCAGATTCTTTTCAGATCATTATGTCATAGTTGCATTTGGAGTCAAAAAAAATGATGGAAACAGGGCTCAGCTGTATTTTATGCACATGTGATGCCACTTTTCAAATAAAAAGAGCATTGCCGATATATAAGTAAACAAGGAGCTTCCTAAAATGTCAATGCAGTTCAAACAAACCTCTATACCAACCTGGGAACTGAGATCTGGGCATAATGGTTTCCATCCCAACGCACCTTCACGCCAAAAGATGTTTGAAGGGTGATGAACTGACCAGCAAGACTAACAGACATGAGAGGAGAGGGGGAGTGGGGGAGAGCCACCCGTTGTCCATTCACCTGATTTAGTGATGAAGAAAAAGATGATAGAAAGACATTAAACAGATGGTGTAAACCTCTGATTTGTGGACAGCTTAGTGAGTAAAACTGGAGGAAGAGTGTGGATCTATTTCTGTCTGAGTCTGTCACTGTTTCAGATTAGTTCTTTGTTAAGTTGTTCAATTCAATTCAAGGACTCGCCCGTTATACATAGACACAACACTAGTTCATCCCTTGAGTTAGGGCTTCTTATGTTTTTAACAAAGCTTCATAGATCAGTGTTAAGAAGCTTAACAAAGAAAGAGACAAAAACACTCCTCTGAAAATGGTGAGGCTCAATAACTGGACTGAAAATGAGTGAAAAAGCAGCTTGTGTCCTCAAAAACGTTGAAAGACCCTCAGGAAGCCTGCAGAACTATTGCTTAAGACCACTTTCAAAATTACAAGAAAGTCTGGGCTTGGAAGACATGAGGGACAGATCAAGACTTTTGCACAGCTCTGTCATTTCAGTAGGATTTCACACCGGATTAAGACATACATGGTGATGATACAGCTGGCGTGTGTGGCACGTGTATAGGCACACGTTTTGCCGAAACACAGAAACTATAACAGATAATGGAAGTAATTGATTTTATATACTGACCAGTGTTCTCCTGGCCTTCATCAGGATCACAGTGATTCCATTCACTGTCACATATAGTTTTCTCAGGTATGACACTCCTGCAACTCCTCTCTCCTCATTCTTTCCCTCCACAGAGAACCAAGGACCTGCATAGGGAACACCACAGCAATCAGAAATATTGTGTGTTTATATTAGAGGTGAGTATTGGCAGATATTAGCATATTCTGTTCTTTACATTAGCATACAAAGCACCATTGACATTCAGTGTTTTCTTCTTTCAGCAAATGTGTGAATGAAACAATATGTGTCATGCTTCCTGATGATTCAGTGTACAAATGTTGACTGGAGCAGACTAATGTTCTATGGTTGTTTGAACCTGTCCTGTAATTGTAGTGAACTGATCATGGTAATGAATGGATGATACTCATTTAACTCATTTAAGTGTCAACTGATCTGTGGGTTTGGTGTGGCAAGTCTTTCAAAAATAGAAAAAATATAAAGAGAAACCAATGAAAAATGTGTGCATACCTGTACTATTCCTACAGGTTCTGGCCAGCGTGTAAGTACAAGTTCCCATGAAACTGTAGTACTTCTTGTCAAATGTGTTGTAGTGAGGATCCCCAGAGACTACACAGTCCTGGGAGCCTGAGAAAAAGGGAACAAAGAGCCTGGATTCATCAGGATCACAAGACTAAAGCACAGCTGAACTCACTGTAAAACAATTATTCAATAAGCGTGCACTTCACTTCTGCTTTGGACGTACGTTGGCATTAAAAACAGATACAGTGACAACAGAATTTTCTGACTAGACAGAAAAGCAGATTCGTTGCTTTTCTTTCCTAAAGAAAAGCAACGAATCTATGATTCGATGATTCTATGATTTGTGTTACTAAGAAATGCATGTAACAATTAGAATGTAACAGGCAAAGCTTTACTCATTTTGGATCTAAAAATACAAACATACCAGTGGGATAGCAGCCCAGCTCTCCATCCTGGAGTTTACATTCGTGCATCGGGGGACATTCCGAGGGTTCACAGGTAATGCCGGCAGCATCACACCGACACTTTTGCTTGCAGTCTTCCTCAAAAAACTCCTCTCCAGGCTGAGAGATGCACAACAAAAGTGACAGTTCAGCATAGTGCACACAGTTGATTGTTTGTAATTATTTTATGCATGAAAGTGTTGTTTTGGAGAGCTCATAAACACATGACAGTTTTCTTTTGGAATTTTGTGGCATTTGCCCACATAAGTAAAAGTGACCTGACACACATAAATCATGCACTGCTGGTCTATCAGACTGTACCTCATAATATTGACCGTTCGAGTGCTTGCAGCCACACGAGTCCTCCTTGATGCACTTGCCAGCACTCAGGACGTAGCTGGGATCACACACACAGGCCTCAGAGCACGGACCAGCGCAGGAGGGGGGTCTTCCAAAACATGTCTCCTGACAAGGATCTGCACAGGGTTCGTAGTGGCTGTTGGGGGGGCAGCTTAGTGCTAAGGAGACCACAAAAGGCTGAAGTTAGTGACAGGGAATAAAAGTATGTGCTGGAAATATTAAGAGAGTCTAGTGATTCGGAATGACAGCTTTTCACAAGAATACTTAAAGATCATTTTTGAACTGACATAAAGCTTTTTGTGTGATTTTGTCCCAACTGCTCAGCCAAGATTGTTTTTAGCTAAAGATGTTTTATGAATACAGGACTAAATTAGATCATTTGTCCTTCCAGCACTCACGGCAGAAAGTTTCATTCCTCCATTGTCCAATGCTGACCCCACGGTCTTGGCATTCATTGACATAGGCTTCAATGGCTTCACACAAAATGGGCTTGGCTCCATCCAGCTCACACAAGTCAAAGACACAGTCCTTGAAGTAATTCTGAGAACAAAACATTAGTTTGTTATGATGCTTAATATTAGGATGCACCAACTAAAAGCAGAAATTCAAAAGATGTGCTTCACATTCATATCTGTTACCCATATTTCTACAATCAAGCTCAATACATACAATAACTTATGATGTGTCAACAGAAGCTAGTCTTTCATTTAATACATCTTTATCATTAAGTTGGTGCATTGTGTTCACACATTTACATACATAAATTCACTATACTGTACTATACTCTATGTACTAATCTACATGTACATACATTGGGGTTGACTTTTGGGTGGCACACAGAAAAAGGGCCATTTTTGTCCAGCAGAATGCCACAATAACCAGAGCTTTCATACAGTTCCCGGTCTTCTTCATCACACCCGGGGATGGTAGTGTTGGGTTTCTTATTACATCTGTCAAGACAAATGTTCAGCATAAAAAATGTTGTCTTTTTGTCAGTGGTGCATATAATGAGAACATTTCTAAAAGGAAAAAAAGGATTTGAAGTGTTGGTACACGCTTGTATCTTATGTAATTCTTACTCGGGATCCGTGTTCCAACTGTGTCCAAAGTCATTGGCATTGGCAGCCAAGCTTCCATCTGGTTTGCGGAAGTCATCTTTAGTATTTCCATCATAGTCGCCACACAGTCCACACAGCTTGTTCTGATAGCTGCAGATTACAGGAAAATGAGCACGTCACAGTTTTGTGGAAGCAAGAGTAACAATTCATTCAGCCTTGCAACTTGTTTTAATTCCAGCCAAATGCTGCTTCATTTTCAACATTAGGCTGAACCTCACACTAAAATGAGAATCTAATAACTTGTGCCGAGCATCTGCACAGTTCCAACATTATTGCACTTCTGAGACTGGAAATTCTGTTGACTCCGTTTTAGACTGAAAAGTCTTGGATTGGATTGAGTGTGGACAGGCAGGAATGGAGGCTTTTGAAAAGATCACACATCCACATCAGATGATAGATTGGTAAATTTGTCATTACTTATGTTTCCATGACTTGTCACATTCCCATGTGGATAAAAACAAAAACACTTTCAATATCTGCTGATATTCTCTATGCTAGCAGCTGCTGTGCCATTCAGTTCTGCCTTTTAGCACCTTATTACTGCCTACACATGAAAGAGTCATGTTCAGTTTACATCAAAAGTCCAAATATGTTTTTAGTCCCGTTAGTATGGATGTGGATTTCTGGACAAGTAGTTATTCAGAGAATTTTTCTTCATAATGAAAACATGACTTTGGTCTTCACTCACTCTTTGATCACTTTGATGTCCATGAAGTGGTTTCCATCATAGCGAACAGTCACACCGAAGTTCATGGAGACAGTGTAGTGTTTTCCTGACTTGAACACAGAAACACCAGGGGCCGGGGAGAGTGGCAGGTTGACATTGGTCCCATTAACCTGTACGCGAAAAGAAGGGATGATTAATAAATTTAGCACCAAAAAAGTAATGAAATTTGTCTTTCATACTTTGTTCTAACAATGCAAAAACAGCAATAGACCTTATACCATTGGAAAGCCTGTTTATTTCTCCCATTTATCCATACACAATAAGAACTTTTTTTTTATTTTTATCATTTTATATGTTATATTCATATAATTTTCAAATTAAATCAGTGCTGAAATGACCTGCTGTAACTGGTTGGGGAGAGAAATTTCTAAGAGTGTGACTGTTTTTGAACTGCAAAACAGGAATACATGCAGAATACGAGGGTTCCTCCTCCCATTTCTTACCTGCACAGTGCCACCTTTGAGAATGGAGATCTTCATCATGTGTGCATATACATGGACAGCCTTCACATATGAGACGGTTGGCGTGTTATACCGATTTTCATTGTCAGCATGGACCTCAAAGTATGGCACACTTGTGTCATTGCATGGACTAGACATCAGATAGCTGCAGTTGCCCATGAAGTTGTAATTGCGTCTGTCAAAAGTGGTGTAGTGTGGATCACCAGATGCTATGCAAGTGGATGTACCTGAGGGGAAACTGTAAGTGAGCAATTTTTTTTTCCAAATATTTCAGACATTCAATTAAGTAATTTACAGGGTGTATTAATCTCACCGCTGGAAACTATCAACTTACAACTTCATAACGTAATGTATTTAGATTTAATTTATTACACAGTATTTGTTGAATCATGTTTAAGCACAGCTCCAAAAACTGTTGTCTTCAGGTGTGGCTAGACCCTCCATTGCTCAAATTACACATATTAAAGGAACAAGTTCCAATACAAATTCTTTGATAAAATATCAGACATTATTATTACCTTTAGGATAACAGCCTGCAACACCATTAATCTCTCGACACTCTTCAGTGGGATCGCAGGAATTATCAACACATTCCAAAGTGTAGTTCCCTGCACAGTGACACAGCTTTGTGCAGCCGTCTCCAAACACAACCTCACCAGGCTGGATAAAATGAACACAGTCAATACTGAGAATGTATACTATAAGTCAGAAAATGTACACAGTATACAGTACTAACTAGGATATCTGACCTCATAATAGTTATTTTGGTCATCTAAACAGCCACATTTTTCCAGTGGCACACAACGACTTCCTTTGAAGACAAAGCCTGGTTTGCAGAAACAGCCACTGATACAGGAGCCAGAACAGTTGGTGGAGGGTTCCATACAGGTGGGAATACAAGCTGGACCACACTCAATATACTCTGCGTTAGGAGGGCAGGGGTCTGTGGAGAAAGAATATGATGCAACATAAATATGAGCAGGAATGGAAAAGAAAAAGTTCACAAGTTCTTGAGTGAAATGTCACTGAAAAAACATCTGATAAAACATGTCTTACTTGGTGGCTTGGATGTACTTGGTTTAGGTGTAGTTGGTCCAGGGGTTGTTACTGGTGGCAGAGGAGTTGTTGGCTGAACTATAAATGAAACAGCACATAGTTTCTCATGTTGACACTTACACAACCGACCCATGTTTCTGAACGTGCAGAAAGAATGAAGATTACCAGATCCTGAGCAGATACCATTTCCTGAACAAACAAGTGGTGCCGGGTACAACAAACTCTGCCCCAGGAAGACTTTTTTGCTGATCTGAGTGTTGTCCATCTTACAAACATGTCACTCTTCAAATATTGACTCACCCTTCCCTCCTTCAGAATTTTAGGCCAATTTCAAAACTGCCTTTCATCTCCAAAATTTTTAAAAAGTGGTGGCCAACCGGCTAATAGAAATTTTAACTGCTCATAACATTTTAGATCAATTTCAGTCTGGGTTTTGCCAGATGCACTCAACTGAAACTGCTCCTCTTAAAGCTTCAAATGATATTTTAACGCGTAGAGATGCAAGTGAATATTCACTTCTTGTACTTTTGGATCTCTCAGCTGCCTTTGATACTATTGATCATGGTATCCTGAATGAGAGACTTAGAACTTGTGTTGGTATCTCTGGGTCAGCTCTTGAATGGTTGTCTTCTTATCTGACTCAGAGGAGCTTCTTAGTTGCTTCCACTAATTTTATGTCCTCCACTGCTACCCTATCTTGTGGTGTGCCCCAAGGCTCAGCCCTGGGACCAATCCTGTTTGCTCTATACATGCTTCCACTTGGACACATCCTTAACAACTTTGAAGGCATCACATACCATTGCTACGCAGATGATATTCAGTTGTACATGTCTTTTAAACTGCAGAATGCAGCTAAATGATCTGTTCTTCAAGACTGCATTCATGTTATAAAGAAATAACTGCAGTTATTACTACATTTCTTGTGTACTCTAGTCATATAAAGCACTTCACACTATAACCCACATTCACCCATTCATGCAGACCTTTTTGTGTCACACTCACTCACTCGCTGATGGGCACATGGATGGACAGACTTTGGATTCACTGTATAAGATGGATAATTCACACAAACCTCATATGTGTTTAATAGAATATAACCTTCAGGTGTGTGTGAGGTTGTGTGATTAACATACCCAGAGGGCGGCATTCATATTCTCCATCGTGTAGTTGGCAGCTCTCAGTGGCTGGGTTACAGCTGGTGTTATGACACTGCATCAGACCTCCACTGTGACACATACACTTTTGCTCACAACCCTCCAAGTACCAGTCATCACCCAACTGACAAACATACAGACAATGCAAAAAATAATCAGAAATACTGTCATGTAATACTCAGACTAACCCACACTATAACTCCAAGGTCTTTTAAAGTCAGATGCAATGCATTACAATATACATAATTTCTCTCAATGAATAAGTTGCCACTGAAAACCCTTGTTGTAACATTGACAGGTTTGTGCCAACTGCAGTGTGTCCACCTTTAATTTAGGTGAGTGTGGATCTCCTTTGTACTGGGGTGTGTGTGTGTGTGTGTGTGTGTGTGTGTGTGTGTGTGCGTGCGTGCGCGCGTGCGTGCGTGTGTGCGTGCGTGCGTGCGTGTGCGCGCACGCGCGTGCGTGTGTGTGTGTGTGTGTGTCTCTATGCTCTTCAATGACTGTGCTTGTGAAGTGGCACTATATAAATGAAACTGAACAACTGTCCAGTTGACTCTGGCCATATTTTGTAATATCAACTAAACTTTTGATGAAATTCAGACCAACTTTATTTTATATCAGATGTAAACCTCATGATAAAGTGAGGTTAGCACATTTTAAGAATAAATGGAATGTGGTTTTAAATTGCTTGAAGGCTGTTTGCACTTACAGGATGATAGGTTCCACTAGTGTCCACACAGCCACAGTCTCTCAGTGCCACACATTTGGCGTCGCTGAGAATGAAGCCAGGGTTACACTCGCAACCCTCCACACAGACGTCCTCACAGCCATGTGGTCCGACCACACCAAGACATGTCTCAGGACATGAACTCACGCACAGGGAGTAGGAGCTGTTGGGAGGACAGGCCAGGGCTGTTTGGACAAACGGGGATATAAAATAGTGAGAGGGAACAACAGTAGACAAAGGGCAAAGTAGAAGAGGAGCGATTCATTGATTATGGAGGGGCACTAGGATGAATCAAACAAAGGGCAGGATAGAGAGGAACAGATACTAGAATTAAGACATAAATGAAAGGATAAACATTAGGATGTAGGTAGGATGACATGAATGTTGGGCTTTCTTCTGTTCCAGTAATACCGGTTTAAGGTGAAGTCACCCATTTCTAATTTAGCCATTGTCTATTCCATCTTATTCTCTAAAAGCACTTTAGATTTTCAAATTCTAATTTATCATCTGTCATCATCCCACAGAACCAAAACATTTCATTTACCAATTGTTTTTAAAACTATAAATATCTAGTCTTAAAGATGCCACAGACATCTGAGAATTAGAATTAGCCAAAAACATACACATTTGTTGTCAAAGGAAGTGCAAGGAAACTTATTTTATACATCATGATACAGCCCACCACATATGGTGCAAGTTCCCAAACTTTACATGTCACTTTTGGGGTGGAATTTTCTCTGCCTAAAAATGTATGGTTGTATATACTTTAAGAAAAGGGGGGAAGCTTTCGGCAGTTTTAGAGGGAAAAAAAATATTTTACCATAAAAGCACTCAATGGAAAAGGACAGACAATATTTCCTGCGTTGTTCACACATTAACGCAGCAGGATCAGGAGTGTGCACTGCATTATTGGGTATTCTAACTTCTCCTCCTACTTACTTAGGTACTTACTTAGGATTATAAATGTAAATTACAATTTTGTGGAGCAGGGTGTAAAATGTTTTAGTTACATGAAGACAATTTCCAAAGAATGAAGCTTTGGCAAGCCTAGGTGAGGTCACAGTGACTATGTCTATCTTTTAGATACAGTTTATGGTGTTCACAAAGCATACCTGATGCCGAAACAAAGACAACAAATAATCCTCTTCCAAAAAAGAAGGTTCATCTTATTAAACTAGTGAGAACTTACGGCAGAAGTCAGGAGTCCTCCAATGGTAGACTTTGGCTCCAGCACTCTGGCATGCGTCAGTGTAGGCCTGGAGCTGGTCACACAGCACGTGCTGCTGGCCATTGAACTGACACATGTCATACACACAGCTTTGGAAGAATGGCGTGGGATTAACTACATTGATACACTCCCTGAAACAGAGAAAAACCCTCAGTCAGTTTAGGGAGGATAAGGCCCCTATGCACAGTCCATGAATTTATCCATCAAGCATATATATATATATATATATATATTTAGACCCTATTTTGGAACATAGTCATTTTCGATGACTTTCAACTGGTGATTTCAAAGATTTTATGTTCTTTTAACCACAGATGAATGCTGAGGCTCTCTTCCCAATTCATTAAAATGAGAACATTGGAATAAGTGTCTAGAGGCCAAGATAGCTGTCAAGTGGTAAGACTTGGTTTGCTTTGGATTCATCATTATGCTGCAGAATGAATTTGAAATTGACCCGACCTCTGACCTCTGGGTCTGTGTAATAAAAATCTACCTAGAAAATAACTTTTCTATCATCTATTTGTCATTTTTGTTGAAAAAAGCATTTTCTATATTCAGGAAGCACAATAAAAATAATAATACATTTTATTTGTAAGCGCATTTCAAACACCCAAGGACACTTTACAGAATAATAATAATAAAAAAAAACAAAACAACAACAACCAAGATTTCATTTCAGACAACTAGGTGGTGAGGGAGGAGGGAGGGAGTGACGAGTTAGGAAGCAGGGAAAATGAATACTAAATTAACCAAAGATATTGCCAAGGGGAAGAAGATAAGTAATAAAGAGGAGGGGCCCCAGGACAAAACCCTGAGGCACACCTGTGGTAACAGGGGAGGGGTGGGATTTGAAAGACTTAAGTTTGATGAACTTAAGTCATTCAAATCTAGCACAGACTAACTTCACTCTGTTGAAATAACTCAGGGTACCCTCAAAAGCCCACATCTCTAAACTGTCAGTCTGCTGGTGTGACTTCATTTGCTCCCCTGCTCAAAATTATTTTACAGGTCAGCTTGGTGTTTTTTCCGGGCATTTTACCATCTATCTCAAGGGGTTTTTCAAGGTTGGCAAAAAAAATTAATTAATTAAAACCGCAAGCGGTGATGATCGGGCCCTCGCACCCGACGCATGTGGACCCGTGACCAGTGGCGCACTCGGAGGTTTTTTGATTGTGATGGTGTGCAGAATGTCTGTAACCAATTTCATACATTTCTGTGAAACTAAATCTTTTGCTTTCCATATAAACCCAATGCAGTATTTGGGGTGTGGTCACGGCTGTATCGTGCAAAATAGAGCATGGGTCTCATTTACTTGTTTTGATCAGGATGATGTCAAGCATCTTGAAACAAATTTTCATGCATTTCACAGAAACTAATTTTGTGGATGCTATACAAATTTTCATTTGTTTCTGTAGGGGGCGCTCTTGCATCTATAGCCTTGAATCCGTAGTTATGGGTTCAGCCTGAGTGTGTACATGAGTGATTACATTTTTAGGCTGATCGGGCCAAGCATGTGCGAACGAGAGCCCAAAAAATTTTGTGGCAAGGGAGAAAAAGGAAGGCCAACTTCATCGGCCTGGTGTGACAAGGCCGTTGAATATTCTACAAAACCATGAATAACTTTTGATGGGCTACTTGTCTAGATGATCTGGAGCCATTTTGGTCTCACTGGGTGAAATGCCCTAGGAGGACTGACTTCCTGTAGGGTTTCGGGTATGGGTCCAAGAGACATTTTTGTACGTCTTAGGATGTTACATGAGCCTGCACAATTTCAGATATGTAGATAAAATGTAGCTCCGGGGCGCAAAAAACATGGTATTTCATGATAGGTGGCGCTCTAAGGTTTAGGGACTTTATGCATATCGTGTTCAGGGCAGGAGGCTTATCAAACCACTAAAGTTTGACACAGATTGGGCAATGTGGCTTTGGGTTACTGCCATTTTTGTCTTCAAAAAAAAAAGCAATGTAAGAAAACAATGTAAGGCCAACTCCTTAAGGATTTTCAGGGGAAATTTGAGATGGTTCTGCTCAACTACCTTGGAGCTGTACCTCAAAGTGTCAAACATGACATTTCCTGTACCCACTAGGTGGCACTGCGACTGTCAGTAAATATTATCATATGTATGGGTTCAGGGGCAGACCGTCATCCTACTGCGGAAGTTTGATCCAGATTGGATAATGCAGGTTTGAACGAGAGGCAATCAAATTTTCCTGGCGAATGATCAAACTTAACTGTGGTGTCACGGCCACGCCCTCTGGTGAAAACTCACCATTTTTGAAATTTAGATTCCCCCTGCTGTGTAGACAAGACAAAACAAATATGAAGTTGATAACATCCAAAACCTCTGAGTTATTAGAGAAAGTATAAGGGCAGAAAATGGCTAAAATCAACCATTTAATTCAAAATGGCGGACTTCCTGTTGGGTTTAGGCCATTGGACCGTGTGGTCTTTTTTGTTCGTCTGGACATGTTACATATGTGTACCAAATTTCATACATGTACGTGAAACACAGCAGAGGGAATTGAACTAAAGGTGGCGCTGTAGAGCCATTTTGAAAGGGCCATGCCTGAAACCATTAAAATACTTAAATTTTCACCAGACCTGACGTGTGCAAAATTTCAAGAGTTTTTGAGTGTGTTTAGGCCCTCAAAAAAAAGCAATTCATTTGTTTGAATGTCCAAAGCAATTACAATAGGGCCTTCGCACAGGTTGCGCTCAGGCCCTAAAAAGTTGTAAAAACCCAGGAATCTCAACAGTTTAAGCAGATCAATAACCCAAAGCACATGAGTTCTAGATTCTTACCGGAAGGGTCCAGCAGGGTCTGTAATTTTACCACATTTGTCTGGTTTTACTACTTCAGCCTCCAAGTCGGGGTCGCAGTCCGGGTCAGGCTTTGTTCCTGGGGTGCAGCTGATCAATACAAACACAAAACACAGTGGCATTCCCTTCAATACGTCAGAGAGACTCCGACAGTAGGTTAACAAAAGACGGAACCATAGGAAATGAGAGACACAAAGAGATACATGTGTTTGAGCTCACAAGTCATCTTCATCTTCTTCTGTCTGCCAGCTGTTCCCAAAATCATTGGCATTTCCTACCACGGTGCCATCGGGTTTAGTAAAGTCATTGTCTGGGTTCCCATCATAGTCACCGCAAAGGCCACACATCTGGTCAAAGTAGGAGCTGGAGGGACAAAGACAATATTTACAAGGTGTTGTTTAGCCCTTTAATGTCACTCTAGAAAAGACTGAAGAGAATGCAAGAATCTCTGATGCAGTAGGCCAGGGCATCATCACTGTTTGGTAAAAGTAGCATAACTCCACCATCTTTGAATTGCAACTTGCACAAATGGACAGTTGCTATTGTTTCAAGAACTTTTCACAACAGACATAAAATAGCTCGTGACATTCAGCAGTTCAGATCGAATTATCTGTCAGATTCTTTTCAGATCATTATGTCATAGTTGCGTTTGGAGTCAAAAAAAAAATGATGGAAACAGGGCTCAGCTGTATTTTATGCACATGTGATGCCACTTTTCAAATAAAAAGAGCATTGCCGATATATAAGTAAACAAGGAGCTTCCTAAAATGTCAATGCAGTTCAAACAAACCTCTATACCAACCTGGGAACTGAGATCTGGGCATAATGGTTTCCATCCCAACGCACCTTCACGCCAAAAGATGTTTGAAGGGTGATGAACTGACCAGCAAGACTAACAGACATGAGAGGAGAGGGGGAGTGGGGGAGAGCCACCCGTTGTCCATTCACCTGATTTAGTGATGAAGAAAAAGATGATAGAAAGACATTAAACAGATGGTGTAAACCTCTGATTTGTGGACAGCTTAGTGAGTAAAACTGGAGGAAGAGTGTGGATCTATTTCTGTCTGAGTCTGTCACTGTTTCAGATTAGTTCTTTGTTAAGTTGTTCAATTCAATTCAAGGACTCGCCCGTTATACATAGACACAACACTAGTTCATCCCTTGAGTTAGGGCTTCTTATGTTTTTAACAAAGCTTCATAGATCAGTGTTAAGAAGCTTAACAAAGAAAGAGACAAAAACACTCCTCTGAAAATGGTGAGGCTCAATAACTGGACTGAAAATGAGTGAAAAAGCAGCTTGTGTCCTCAAAAACGTTGAAAGACCCTCAGGAAGCCTGCAGAACTATTGCTTAAGACCACTTTCAAAATTACAAGAAAGTCTGGCTTGGAAGACATGAGGGACAGATCAAGACTTTTGCACAGCTCTGTCATTTCAGTAGGATTTCACACCGGATTAAGACATACATGGTGATGATACAGCTGGCGTGTGTGGCACGTGTATAGGCACACGTTTTGCCGAAACACAGAAACTATAACAGATAATGGAAGTAATTGATTTTATATACTGACCAGTGTTCTCCTGGCCTTCATCAGGATCACAGTGATTCCATTCACTGTCACATATAGTTTTCTCAGGTATGACACTCCTGCAACTCCTCTCTCCTCATTCTTTCCCTCCACAGAGAACCAAGGACCTGCACAGGGAACACCACAGCAATCAGAAATATTGTGTGTTTATATTAGAGGTGAGTATTGGCAGATATTAGCATATTCTGTTCTTTACATTAGCATACAAAGCACCATTGACATTCAGTGTTTTCTTCTTTCAGCAAATGTGTGAATGAAACAATATGTGTCATGCTTCCTGATGATTCAGTGTACAAATGTTGACTGGAGCAGACTAATGTTCTATGGTTGTTTGAACCTGTCCTGTAATTGTAGTGAACTGATCATGGTAATGAATGGATGATACTCATTTAACTCATTTAAATGTCAACTGATCTGTGGGTTTGGTGTGGCAAGTCTTTCAAAAATAGAAAAAATACAAAGAGAAACCAATGAAAAATGTGTGCATACCTGTACTATTCCTACAGGTTCTGGCCAGCGTGTAAGTACAAGTTCCCATGAAACTGTAGTACTTCTTGTCAAATGTGTTGTAGTGAGGATCCCCAGAGACTACACAGTCCTGGGAGCCTGAGAAAAAGGGAACAAAGAGCCTGGATTCATCAGGATCACAAGACTAAAGCACAGCTGAACTCACTGTAAAACAATTATTCAATAAGCGTAGACAGAGTAGACAGAAAAGCAGATTCGTTACTTTTCTTTCCTAAAGAAAAGCAACGAATCTATGATTCGATGATTCTATGATTTGTGTTACTAAGAAATGCATGTAACAATTAGAATGTAACAGGCAAAGCTTTACTCATTTTGGATCTAAAAATACAAACATACCAGTGGGATAGCAGCCCAGCTCTCCATCCTGGAGTTTACATTCGTGCATCGGGGGACATTCCGAGGGTTCACAGGTAATGCCGGCAGCATCACACCGACACTTTTGCTTGCAGTCTTCCTCAAAAAACTCCTCTCCAGGCTGAGAGATGCACAACAAAAGTGACAGTTCAGCATAGTGCACACACTTGATTGTTTGTAATTATTTTATGCATGAAAGTGTTGTTTTGGAGAGCTCATAAACACATGACAGTTTTCTTTTGGAATTTTGTGGCATTTGCCCACATAAGTAAAAGTGACCTGACACACATAAATCATGCACTGCTGGTCTATCAGACTGTACCTCATAATATTGACCGTTCGAGTGCTTGCAGCCACACGAGTCCTCCTTGATGCACTTGCCAGCACTCAGGACGTAGCTGGGATCACACACACAGGCCTCAGAGCACGGACCAGCGCAGGAGGGGGGTCTTCCAAAACATGTCTCCTGACAAGGATCTGCACAGGGTTCGTAGTGGCTGTTGGGGGGGCAGCTTAGTGCTAAGGAGACCACAAAAGGCTGAAGTTAGTGACAGGGAATAAAAGTATGTGCTGGAAATATTAAGAGAGTCTAGTGATTCGGAATGACAGCTTTTCACAAGAATACTTAAAGATCATTTTTGAACTGACATAAAGCTTTTTGTGTGATTTTGTCCCAACTGCTCAGCCAAGATTGTTTTTAGCTAAAGATGTTTTATGAATACAGGACTAAATTAGATCATTTGTCCTTCCAGCACTCACGGCAGAAAGTTTCATTCCTCCATTGTCCAATGCTGACCCCACGGTCTTGGCATTCATTGACATAGGCTTCAATGGCTTCACACAAAATGGGCTTGGCTCCATCCAGCTCACACAAGTCAAAGACACAGTCCTTGAAGTAATTCTGAGAACAAAACATTAGTTTGTTATGATGCTTAATATTACGATGCACCAACTAAAAGCAGAAATTCAAAAGATGTGCTTCACATTCATATCTGTTACCCATATTTCTACAATCAAGCTCAATACATACAATAACTTATGATGTGTCAACAGAAGCTAGTCTTTCATTTAATACACCTTTATCATTAAGTTGGTGCATTGTGTTCACACATTTACATACATAAATTCACTATACTGTACTATACTCTATGTACTAATCTACATGTACATACATTGGGGTTGACTTTTGGGTGGCACACAGAAAAAGGGCCATTTTTGTCCAACAGAATGCCACAATAACCAGAGCTTTCATACAGTTCCCGGTCTTCTTCATCACACCCGGGGATGGTAGTGTTGGGTTTCTTATTACATCTGTCAAGACAAATGTTCAGCATAAAAAATGTTGTCTTTTTGTCAGTGGTGCATATAATGAGAACATTTCTAAAAGGAAAAAAAGGATTTGAAGTGTTGGTACACGCTTGTATCTTATGTAATTCTTACTCGGGATCCGTGTTCCAACTGTGTCCAAAGTCATTGGCATTGGCAGCCAAGCTTCCATCTGGTTTGCGGAAGTCATCTTTAGTATTTCCATCATAGTCGCCACACAGTCCACACAGCTTGTTCTGATAGCTGCAGATTACAGGAAAATGAGCACGTCACAGTTTTGTGGAAGCAAGAGTAACAATTCATTCAGCCTTGCAACTTGTTTTAATTCCAGCCAAATGCTGCTTCATTTTCAACATTAGGCTGAACCTCACACTAAAATGAGAATCTAATAACTTGTGCCGAGCATCTGCACAGTTCCAACATTATTGCACTTCTGAGACTGGAAATTCTGTTGACTCCGTTTTAGACTGAAAAGTCTTGGATTGGATTGAGTGTGGACAGGCAGGAATGGAGGCTTTTGAAAAGATCACACATCCACATCAGATGATAGATTGGTAAATTTGTCATTACCTATGTTTCCATGACTTGTCACATTCCCATGTGGATAAAAACAAAAACACTTTCAATATCTGCTGATATTCTCTATGCTAGCAGCTGCTGTGCCATTCAGTTCTGCCTTTTAGCACCTTATTACTGCCTACACATGAAAGAGTCATGTTCAGTTTACATCAAAAGTCCAAATATGTTTTTAGTCCCGTTAGTATGGATGTGGATTTCTGGACAAGTAGTTATTCAGAGAATTTTTCTT
Source organism: Archocentrus centrarchus (assembly GCF_007364275.1). Classification (NCBI taxonomy): domain Eukaryota; kingdom Metazoa; phylum Chordata; class Actinopteri; order Cichliformes; family Cichlidae; genus Archocentrus; species Archocentrus centrarchus. Next base: position 277,532 of record NW_022060254.1, read on the forward strand.
CATAATGAAAACATGACTTTGGTCTTCACTCACTCTTTGATCACTTTGATGTCCATGAAGTGGTTTCCATCATAGCGAACAGTCACACCGAAGTTCATGGAGACAGTGTAGTGTTTTCCTGACTTGAACACAGAAACACCAGGGGCCGGGGAGAGTGGCAGGTTGACATTGGTCCCATTAACCTGTATGTGAAAAGAAGGGATGATTAATAAATTTAGCACCAAAAAAGTAATGAAATTTGTCTTTCATACTTTGTTCTAACAATGCAAAAACAGCAATAGACCTTATACCATTGGAAAGCCTGTTTATTTCTCCCATTTATCCATACACAATAAGAACTTTTTTTTATTTTTATCATTTTATATGTTATATTCATATAATTTCAAATTAAATCAGTGCTGAAATGACCTGCTGTAACTGGTTGGGGAGAGAAATTTCTAAGAGTGTGACTGTTTTTGAACTGCAAAACAGGAATACATGCAGAATACGAGGGTTCCTCCTCCCATTTCTTACCTGCACAGTGCCACCTTTGAGAATGGAGATCTTCATCATGTGTGCATATACATGGACAGCCTTCACATATGAGACGGTTGGCGTGTTATACCGATTTTCATTGTCAGCATGGACCTCAAAGTATGGCACACTTGTGTCATTGCATGGACTAGACATCAGATAGCTGCAGTTGCCCATGAAGTTGTAATTGCGTTTGTCAAAAGTGGTGTAGTGTGGATCACCAGATGCTATGCAAGTGGATGTACCTGAGGGGAAACTGTAAGTGAGCAATTTTTTTTTCCAAATATTTCAGACATTCAATTAAGTAATTTACAGGGTGTATTAATCCCACCGCTGGAAACTATCAACTTACAACTTCATAACGTAATGTATTTAGATTTAATTTATTACACAGTATTTGTTAAATCATGTTTCAGCACAGCTCCAAAAACTGTTGTCTTCAGGTGTGACTAGACCATCCATTGCTCAAATTACACATATTAAAGGTACAAGTTCCAATACAAATTCTTTGATAAGTTATCAGACATTATTATTACCTTTAGGATAACAGCCTGCAACACCATTAATCTCTCGACACTCTTCAGTGGGATCGCAGGAATTATCAACACATTCCAAAGTGTAGTTCCCTGCACAGTGACACAGCTTTGTGCAGCCGTCTCCAAACACAACCTCACCAGGCTGGATAAAATGAACACAGTCAATACTGAGAATGTATACTATAAGTCAGAAAATGTACACAGTATACAGTACTAACTAGGATATCTGACCTCATAATAGTTATTTTGGTCATCTAAACAGCCACATTTTTCCAGTGGCACACAACGACTTCCTTTGAAGACAAAGCCTGGTTTGCAGAAACAGCCACTGATACAGGAGCCAGAACAGTTGGTGGAGGGTTCCATACAGGTGGGAATACAAGCTGGACCACACTCAATATACTCTGCGTTAGGAGGGCAGGGGTCTGTGGAGAAAGAATATGATGCAACATAAATATGAGCAGGAATGGAAAAGAAAAAGTTCACAAGTTCTTGAGTGAAATGTCACTGAAAAAACATCTGATAAAACATGTCTTACTTGGTGGCTTGGATGTACTTGGTTTAGGTGTAGTTGGTCCAGGGGTTGTTACTGGGGGCAGAGGAGTTGTTGGCTGAACTATAAATGAAACAGCACATAGTTTCTCATGTTGACACTTACACAACCGACCCATGTTTCTGAACGTGCAGAAAGAATGAAGATTACCAGATCCAGAGCAGATACCATTTCCTGAACAAACAAGTGGTGCCGGGTACAACAAACTCTGCCCCAGGAAGACTTTTTTGCTGATCTGAGTGTTGTCCATCTTACAAACATGTCACTCTTCAAATATTGACTCACCCTTCCCTCCTTCAGAATTTTAGGCCAATTTCAAAACTGCCTTCATCTCCAAAATTTTTAAAAAGTGGTGGCCAACCGGCTAATAGAAATTTTAACTGCTCATAATATTTTAGATCAATTTCAGTCTGGGTTTTGCCAGATGCCTCAACTGAAACTGCTCCTCTTAAAGCTTCAAATGATATTTTAACGCGTAGAGATGCAAGTGAATATTCACTTCTTGTACTTTTGGATCTCTCAGCTGCCTTTGATACTATTGATCATGGTATCCTGAATGAGAGACTTAGAACTTGTGTTGGTATCTCTGGGTCAGCTCTTGAATGGTTGTCTTCTTATCTGACTCAGAGGAGCTTCTTAGTTGCTTCCACTAATTTTATGTCCTCCCCTGCTACCCTATCTTGTGGTGTGCCCCAAGGCTCAGCCCTGGGACCAATCCTGTTTGCTCTATACATGCTTCCACTTGGACACATCCTTAACAACTTTGAAGGCATCACATACCATTGCTACGCAGATGATATTCAGCTGTACATGTCTTTTAAACTGCAGAATGCAGCTAAATGATCTGTTCTTCAAGACTGCATTCATGTTATAAAGAAATAACTGCAGTTATTACTACATTTCTTGTGTACTCTAGTCATATAAAGCACTTCACACTATAACCCACATTCACCCATTCATGCAGACCTTTTTGTGTCACACTCACTCACTCGCTGATGGGCACATGGATGGACAGACTTTGGATTCACTGTATAAGAAGGATAATTCACACAAACCTCATATGTGTTTAATAGAATATAACCTTCAGGTGTGTGTGAGGTTGTGTGATTAACATACCCAGAGGGCGGCATTCATATTCTCCATCGTGTAGTTGGCAGCTCTCAGTGGCTGGGTTACAGCTGGTGTTATGACACTGTATCAGACCTCCACTGTGACACATACACTTTGCTCACAACCCTCCAAGTACCAGTCATCACCCAACTGACAAACATACAGACAATGCAAAAAATAATCAGAAATACTGTCATGTAATACTCAGACTAACCCACACTATAACTCCAAGGTCTTTTAAAGTCAGATGCAATGCATTACAATATACATAATTTCTCTCAATGAATAAGTTGCCACTGAAAACCCTTGTTGTAACATTGACAGGTTTGTGCCAACTGCAGTGTGTCCACCTTTAATTTAGGTGAGTGTGGATCTCCTTTGTACTGGGGTTGTGTGTGTGTGTGTGTGTGTGTGTGTGTGTGTGTGTGGTGTGGGTGTGTGTGCGTGCGTGTGTGTGTGTGTGTGTGTGTGTGTGCGTGCGTGCGTGCGTGTGTGTGTGTGTGTGTGTGTGGTGTGTGTGTGTGTGTGTGTGTGTGTGTGTGTGTGTGTGTGTGTCTCTATGCTCTTCAATGACTGTGCTTGTGAAGTGGCACTATATAAATGAAACTGAACAACTGTCCAGTTGACTCTGGCCATATTTTGTAATATCAACTAAACTTTTGATGAAATTCAGACCAACTTTATTTTATATCAGATGTAAACCTCATGATAAAGTGAGGTTAGCACATTTTAAGAATAAATGGAATGTGGTTTTAAATTGCTTGAAGGCTGTTTGCACTTACAGGATGATAGGTTCCACTAGTGTCCACACAGCCACAGTCTCTCAGTGCCACACATTTGGCGTCGCTGAGAATGAAGCCAGGGTTACACTCGCAACCCTCCACACAGACGTCCTCACAGCCATGTGGTCCGACCACACCAAGACATGTCTCAGGACATGAACTCACGCACAGGGAGTAGGAGCTGTTGGGAGGACAGGCCAGGGCTGTTTGGACAAACGGGGATATAAAATAGTGAGAGGGAACAACAGTAGACAAAGGGCAAAGTAGAAGAGGAGCGATTCATTGATTATGGAGGGGCACTAGGATGAATCAAACAAAGGGCAGGATAGAGAGGAACAGATACTAGAATTAAGACATAAATGAAAGGATAAACATTAGGATGTAGGTAGGATGACATGAATGTTGGGCTTTCTTCTGTTCCAGTAATACCGGTTTAAGGTGAAGTCACCCATTTCTAATTTAGCCATTGTCTATTCCATCTTATTCTCTAAAAGCACTTTAGATTTTCAAATTCTAATTTATCATCTGTCATCATCCCACAGAACCAAAACATTTCATTTACCAATTGTTTTTAAAACTATAAATATCTAGTCTTAAAGATGCCACAGACATCTGAGAATTAGAATTAGCCAAAAACATACACATTTGTTGTCAAAGGAAGTGCAAGGAAACTTATTTTATACATCATGATACAGCCCACCACATATGGTGCAAGTTCCCAAACTTTACATGTCACTTTTGGGGTGAATTTTCTCTGCCTAAAAATGTATGGTTTTATATACTTTAAGAAAAGGGGGGGAAGCTTTCGGCAGTTTTAGAGGGAAAAAAAATATTTTACCATAAAAGCACTCAATGGAAAAGGACAGACAATATTTCCTGCGTGTTCACACATTAACGCAGCAGGATCAGGAGTGTGCACTGCATTATTGGGTATTCTAACTTCTCCTCCTACTTACTTAGGTACTTACTTAGGATTATAAATGTAAATTACAATTTTGTGGAGCAGGGTGTAAAATGTTTTAGTTACATGAAGACAATTTCCAAGAATGAAGCTTTGGCAAGCCTAGGTGAGGTCACAGTGACTATGTCTATCTTTTAGATACAGTTTATGGTGTTCACAAAGCATACTGATGCCGAAACAAAGACAACAAATAATCCTCTTCCAAAAAAGAAGGTTCATCTTATTAAACTAGTGAGAACTTACGGCAGAAGTCAGGAGTCCTCCAATGGTAGACGTTGGCTCCAGCACTCTGGCATGCGTCAGTGTAGGCCTGGAGCTGGTCACACAGCACGTGCTGCTGGCCATTGAACTGACACATGTCATACACACAGCTTTGGAAGAATGGCGTGGGATTAACTACATTGATACACTCCCTGAAACAGAGAAAAACCCTCAGTCAGTTTAGGGAGGATAAGGCCCCTATGCACAGTCCATGAATTTATCCATCAAGCATATATAATATATATATATATATATATATATATATATATATATATATATATATATATATATATATATATATATATTAGACCCTATTTTGGACATAGTCATTTTCGATGACTTCAACTGGTGATTTCAAAGATTTTATGTTCTTTTAACCACAGATGAATGCTGAGGCTCTCTTCCCAATTCATTAAAATGAGAACATTGGAATAAGTGTCTAGAGGCCAAGATAGCTGTCAAGTGGTAAGACTTGGTTTGCTTTGGATTCATCATTATGCTGCAGAATGAATTTAAAATTGACCCGACCTCTGACCTCTGGGTCTGTGTAATAAAAATCTACCTAGAAAATAACTTTTCTATCATCTATTTGTCATTTTTGTTGAAAAAAGCATTTTCTATATTCAGGAAGCACAATAAAAATAATAATACATTTTATTTGTAAGCGCATTTCAAACACCCAAGGACACTTTACAGAATAATAATAATAATAAAAAAAACAAAACAACAACACCAAGATTTCATTTCAGACAACCAGGTGGTGAGGGGAGGAGGGAGGGAGTGACGAGTTAGGAAGCAGGGAAAATGAATACTAATTAACCAAAGATATTGCCAAGGGAAGAAGATAAGTAATAAGAGGAGGGGCCCCCAGGACAAAACCCTGAGGCACACCTGTGGGTAACAGGGGAGGGGTGGATTTGAAAGACTTAAGTTTGATGAACTTAAGTCATTCAAATCTAGCACAGACTAACTTCACTCTGTTGAAATAACTCAGGGTACCCTCAAAAGCCCACATCTCTAAACTGTCAGTCTGCTGGTTGTGACTTCATTTGCCTCCCCTGCTCAAAATTATTTTACAGGTCAGCTTGGTGTTTTTTCCGGGCATTTTACCATCTATCTCAAGGGGTTTTTCAAGGTTGGCAAAAAAAATTAATTAATTAAAACCGCAAGCGGTGATGATCGGGCCCTCGCACCCGACGCACGTGGACCCGTGACCAGTGGCGCACCTCGGAGGTTTTTTGATTGTGATGGTGTGCAGAATGTCTGTAACCAATTTCATACATTCTGTGAAACTAAATCTTTTGCTTTCCATATAAACCCAATGTAGTATTTGGGGGTGTGGTCACGGCTGTATCGTGCAAAATAGAGCATGGGTCTCATTGACTTTTTTTGATCAGGATGATGTCAAGCAATCTTGAAACAATTTTCATGCATTTCACAGAAACTAATTTTGTGGATGCTATACAAATTTTCATTTGTTTCTGTAGGGGGCGCTCTTGCATCTATAGCCTTGAATCCGTAGTTATGGTTCAGCCTGAGTGTGTACATGAGTGATTACATTTTTAGGCTGATCGGGCCAAGCATGTGCGAATGAGTGCCCAAAAAATTTTGTGGCAAGGGAGAAAATGGAAGGCCAACTTCATCGGCCTGGTGTGACAAGGCGTTGAATATTCTACAAAACCATGAATAACCTTTGATGGGCTACTTGTCTAGATGATCTGGAGCCATTTTGGTCTCACTGGGTGAAATGCCCTAGGAGGACTGACTTCCTGTAGGGTTTCGGGTATGGGTCCAAGAGACATTTTTGTACGTCTTAGGATGTTACATGAGCCTGCACAATTTCAGATATGTAGATAAAATGTAGCTCCGGGCGCAAAAAACATGGTATTTCATGATAGGTGGCGCTCTAAGGTTTAGGGACTTTATGCATATCGTGTTCAGGGCAGGAGGCTTATCAAACCACTAAAGTTTGACGCAGATTGGGCAATGTGGCTTTGGGTTACTGCCATTTTTGTCTTCAAAAAAAAAAGCAATGTAAGAAAACAATGTAAGGCCAACTCCTTAAGGATTTTCAGGGGAAATTTGAGATGGTTCTGCTCAACTACCTTGGAGCTGTACCTCAAAGTGTCAAACATGACATTTCCTGTACCCACTAGGTGGCACTGCGACTGTCAGTAAATATTATCATATGTATGGGTTCAGGGGCGGACCGTCATCCTACTGCGGAAGTTTGATCCAGATTGGATAATGCAGGTTTGAACGAGAGGCAATCAAATTTTCCTGGCGAATGATCAAACTTAACTGTGGTGTCACGGCCACGCCCTCTGGTGAAAACTCACCATTTTTGAAATTTAGATTCCCCCTGGTGTGTAGATAAGACAAAAAAAATATGAAGTTTATGACACCCAAAACCTTTGTGTTATTAGAGAAAGTATAAGGGCAGGAAATTGCTAAAATCACCCATTTAATTCAAAATGGTGGACTTCCTGTTGGGTTTAGGGCATTGGACCGTGTGGTCTTTTTTGTTCGTCTGGACATATTACATATGTGTACCAAATTTCATCCATGTATGTGAAACACAGCAGTGGGAATTGAACTAAAGGTGGTGCTGTAGAGCCATTTTGAAAGGGCCATGCCTGAAACCATTAAAATACTTAAATTTTCACCAGACCTGACGTGTGCAAAATTTCAAGAGTTTTTGAGTGTGTTTAGGCCCTCAAAAAAAAGCAATTCATTTGTTTGAATGTCCAAAGCAATTACAATAGGGCCTTCGCACAGGTTGCGCTCGGGCCCTAAAAAGTTGTAAAAACCCAGGAATCTCAACAGTTTAAGCAGATCAATAACCCAAAGCACATGAGTTCTAGATTCTTACCGGAAGGGTCCAGCAGGGTCTGTAATTTTACCACATTTGTCTGGTTTTACTACTTCAGCCTCCAAGTCGGGGTCGCAGTCCGGGTCAGGCTTTGTTCCTGGGGTGCAGCTGATCAATACAAACACAAAACACAGTGGCATTCCCTTCAATACGTCAGAGAGACTCCGACAGTAGGTTAACAAAAGACAGAACCATAGGAAACGAGAGACACCAAGAGATACATGTGTTTGAGCTCACAAGTCATCTTCATCTTCTTCTGTCTGCCAGCTGTTCCCAAATCATTGGCATTTCCTACCACGGTGCATCGGGTTTAGTAAAGTCATTGTCTGGGTTCCCATCATAGTCAACCGCAAAGGCCACACATCTGGTCAAAAGTAGGAGCTGAGGGACAAAGACAATATTTACACAGGTGTTGTTTAGCCCTTTAATGTCACTCTAGAAAGACTGAAGAGAATGCAAGAATCTCTGATGCAGTAGGCCAGGGCATCATCACTGTTTGGTAAAAGTAGCATAACTCCACCATCCTTTGAATTGCAACTTGCACAAATGGACAGTTGCTATTGTTTCAAGAACTTTTCACAACAGACATAAAATAGCTCGTGACATTCAGCAGTTCAGATCGAATTATCTGTCAGATTCTTTTCAGATCATTATGTCATAGTTGCGTTTGGAGTCAAAAAAAAAATGATGGAAACAGGGCTCAGCTGTATTTTATGCACATGTGATGCCACTTTTCAAATAAAAAGAGCATTGCCAATATATAAGTAAACAAGGAGCTTCCTAAATGTCAATGCAGTTCAAACAAACCTCTATACCAACCTGGGAACTGAGATCTGGGCATAATGGTTTCCATCCCAACGCACCTTCACGCCAAAAGATGTTTGAAGGGTGATGAACTGACCAGCAAGACTAACAGACATGAGAGGAGAGGGGGAGTGGGGGAGAGCCACCCGTTGTCCATTCACCTGATTTAGTGATGAAGAAAAAGATGATAGAAAGACATTAAACAGATGGTGTAAACCTCTGATTTGTGGACAGCTTAGTGAGTAAAACTGGAGGAAGAGTGTGGATCTATTTCTGTCTGAGTCTGTCACTGTTTCAGATTAGTTCTTTGTTAAGTTGTTCAATTCAATTCAAGGACTCGCCCGTTATACATAGACACAACACTAGTTCATCCCTTGAGTTAGGGCTTCTTATGTTTTTAACAAAGCTTCATAGATCAGTGTTAAGAAGCTTAACAAGAAAGAGACAAAAACACTCCTCTGAAAAATGGTGTGAGGCTCAATAACTGGACTGAAAATGAGTGAAAAAGCAGCTTGTGTCCTCAAAACGTTGAAAGACCCTCAGGAAGCCTGCAGAACTATTGCTTAAGACCACTTTCAAAATTACAAGAAAGTCTGGCTTGGAAGACATGAGGGACAGATCAAGACTTTTGCACAGCTCTGTCATTTCAGTAGGATTTCACACATGACATACATGACATAAGACATACATGGTGATGATACAGCTGCGTGTGTGGCACGTGTATAGGCACACGTTTTGCCGAAACACAGAAACTATAACAGATAATGGAAGTAATTGATTTTATATACTGACCAGTGTTCTCCTGGCCTTCATCAGGATCACAGTGATTCCATTCATGTCACATATAGTTTTCTCAGGTATGACACTCCTGCAACTCCTCTCTCCTCATTCTTTCCCTCCACAGAGAACCAAGGACCTGCACAGGGAACACCACAGCAATCAGAAATATTGTGTGTTTATATTAGAGGTGAGTATTGGCAGATATTAGCATATTCTGTTCTTTACATTAGCATACAAGCACCATTGACATTCAGTGTTTTCTTCTTTCAGCAAATGTGTGAATGAAACAATATGTGTCATGCTTCCTGATGATTCAGTGTACAAATGTTGACTGGAGCAGACTAATGTTCTATGGTTGTTTGAACCTGTCCTGTAATTGTAGTGAACTGATCATGGTAATGAATGGATGATACTCATTTAACTCATTTAAATGTCAACTGATCTGTGGGTTTGGTGTGGCAAGGTCTTTCAAAAATAGAAAAAAAATACAAAGAGAAACCAATGAAAAATGTGTGCATACCTGTACTATTCCTACAGGTTCCTGGCCAGCGGTGTAAGTACAAGTTCCCATGAAACTGTAGTACTTCTTGTCAAATGTGTTGTAGTGAGGATCCCCAGAGACACACAGTCCTGGGAGCCTGAGAAAAAGGGAACAAAGAGCCTGGATTCATCAGGATCACAAGACTAAAGCACAGCTGAACTCACTGTAAAACAATTATTCAATAAGCGTGCACTTCACTTCTGCTTTGGACGTACGTTGGCATTAAAAACAGATACAGTGACAACAGAATTTTCTGACTAGACAGAAAAGCAGATTCGTTGCTTTTCTTTCCTAAGAAAGCAACGAATCTATGATTCGATGATTCTATGATTTGTGTTACTAAGAAATGCATGTAACAATTAGAATTAACAGGCAAAGCTTTACCTCATTTTGGATCTAAAAATACAAACATACCATGTGGATAGCAGCCCAGCTCTCCATCCTGGAGTTTTACATTCGTGCATCGGGGGACATTCCGAGGGTTCACAGGTAATGCCGGCAGCATCACACCCGACACTTTTGCTTGCAGTCTTCCTCAAAAAACTCCTCTCCAGGCTGAGAGATGCACAACAAAAGTGACAGTTCAGCATAGTGCACACAGTTGATTGTTTGTAATTATTTTATGCATGAAAGTGTTGTTTTGGAGAGCTCATAAACACATGACAGTTTTCTTTTGGAATTTTGTGGCATTTGCCCACATAAGTAAAAGGGACCTGACACACATAAATCATGCACTGCTGGTCTATCAGACTGTACCTCATAATATTGACCGTTCGAGTGCTTGCAGCCACACGAGTCCTCCTTGATGGCACTTGCCAGCACTCAGGACGTAGCTGGGATCACACACACAGGCCTCAGAGCACGGACCAGCGCAGGAGGGGGGTCTTCCAAAACATGTCTCCTGACAAGGATCTGCACAGGGTTCGTAGTGGCTGTTGGGGGGGCAGCTTAGTGCTAAGGAGACCACAAAAGGCTGAAGTTAGTGGACAGGGAATAAAAGTATGTGCTGGAAATATTAAGAGAGTCTAGTGATTCGGAATGACAGCTTTTCACAAGAATACTTAAAGATCATTTTTGAAACTGACATAAAGCTTTTTGTGTGATTTTGTCCCAACTGCTCAGCCAAGATTGTTTTTTAGCTAAAGATGTTTTATGAATACAGGACTAAATTAGATCATTGTCCTTCCAGCACTCACGGCCAGAAAGTTTCATTCCTCCATTGTCCATGCTGACCCCACGGTCTTGGCATTCATTGACATAGGCTTCAATGGCTTCACACAAAATGGGCTTGGCTCCATCCAGCTCACACAAGTCAAAGACACAGTCCTTGAAGTAATTCTGAGAACAAAACATTAGTTTGTTATGATGCTTAATATTACGATGCACCAACTAAAGCAGAAATTCAAAAGATGTGCTTCACATTCATATCTGTTACCCATATTTCTACAATCAAGCTCAATACATACAATAACTTATGATGTGTCAACAGAAGCTAGTCTTTCATTTAATACACCTTTATCATTAAGTTGGTGCATTGTGTTCACACATTTACATACATAAATTCACTATACTGTACTATACTCTATGTACTAATCTACATGTACATACATTGGGGTTGACTTTTGGGTGGCACACAGAAAAAGGGCCATTTTTGTCCAGCAGAATGCCACAATAACCAGAGCTTTCATACAGTTCCCGGTCTTCTTCATCACACCCGGGGATGGTAGTGTTGGGTTTCTTATTACATCTGTCAAGACAAATGTTCAGCATAAAAAATGTTGTCTTTTTGTCAGTGGTGCATATAATGAGAACATTTCTAAAAGGAAAAAAAGGATTTGAAGTGTTGGTACACGCTTGTATCTTATGTAATTCTTACTCGGGATCCGTGTTCCAACTGTGTCCAAAGTCATTGGCATTGGCAGCCAAGCTTCCATCTGGTTTGCGGAAGTCATCTTTAGTATTTCCATCATAGTCGCCACACAGTCCACACAGCTTGTTCTGATAGCTGCAGATTACAGGAAAATGAGCACGTCACAGTTTTGTGGAAGCAAGAGTAACAATTCATTCAGCCTTGCAACTTGTTTTAATTCCAGCCAAATGCTGCTTCATTTTCAACATTAGGCTGAACCTCACACTAAAATGAGAATCTAATAACTTGTGCCGAGCATCTGCACAGTTCCAACATTATTGCACTTCTGAGACTGGAAATTCTGTTGACTCCGTTTTAGACTGAAAAGTCTTGGATTGGATTGAGTGTGGACAGGCAGGAATGGAGGCTTTTGAAAAGATCACACATCCACATCAGATGATAGATTGGTAAATTTGTCATTACTATGTTTCCACGACTTGTCACATTCCCATGTGGATAAAAACAAAAACACTTTCAATATCTGCTGATATTCTCTATGCTAGCAGCTGCTGTGCCATTCAGTTCTGCCTTTTAGCACCTTATTACTGCCTACACATGAAAGAGTCATGTTCAGTTTACATCAAAAGTCCAAATATGTTTTTAGTCCCGTTAGTATGGATGTGGATTTCTGGACAAGTAGTTATTCAGAGAATTTTTCTTCATAATGAAAACATGACTTTGGTCTTCACTCACTCTTTGATCACTTTGATGTCCATGAAGTGGTTTCCATCATAGCGAACAGTCACACCGAAGTTCATGGAGACAGTGTAGTGTTTTCCTGACTTGAACACAGAAACACCAGGGGCCGGGGAGAGTGGCAGGTTGACATTGGTCCCATTAACCTGTACGCGAAAAGAAGGGATGATTAATAAATTTAGCACCAAAAAAGTAATGAAATTTGTCTTTCATACTTTGTTCTAACAATGCAAAAACAGCAATAGACCTTATACCATTGGAAAGCCTGTTTATTTCTCCCATTTATCCATACACAATAAGAACTTTTTTTTATTTTTATCATTTTATATGTTATATTCATATAATTTTCAAATTAAATCAGTGCTGAAATGACCTGCTGTAACTGGTTGGGGAGAGAAATTTCTAAGAGTGTGACTGTTTTTGAACTGCAAAACAGGAATACATGCAGAATATGAGGGTTCCTCCTCCCATTTCTTACCTGCACAGTGCCACCTTTGAGAATGGAGATCTTCATCATGTGTGCATATACATGGACAGCCTTCACATATGAGACGGTTGGCGTGTTATACCGATTTTCATTGTCAGCATGGACCTCAAAGTATGGCACACTTGTGTCATTGCATGGACTAGACATCAGATAGCTGCAGTTGCCCATGAAGTTGTAATTGCGTTTGTCAAAAGTGGTGTAGTGTGGATCACCAGATGCTATGCAAGTGGATGTACCTGAGGGGAAACTGTAAGTGAGCAATTTTTTTTTCCAAATATTTCAGACATTCAATTAAGTAATTTACAGGGTGTATTAATCTCACCGCTGGAAACTATCAACTTACAACTTCATAACGTAATGTATTTAGATTTAATTTATTACACAGTATTTGTTAAATCATGTTTAAGCACAGCTCCAAAAACTGTTGTCTTCAGGTGTGGCTAGACCATCCATTGCTCAAATTACACATATTAAAGGTACAAGTTCCAATACAAATTCTTTGATAAGTTATCAGACATTATTATTACCTTTAGGATAACAGCCTGCAACACCATTAATCTCTCGACACTCTTCAGTGGGATCGCAGGAATTGTCAACACATTCCAAAGTGTAGTTCCCTGCCCAGCACAAATGACAGCTTTGTGCAGCCGTCTCCAAACACAACCTCACCAGGCTGGATAAAATGAACACAGTCAATACTGAGAATGTATACTATAAGTCAGAAAATGTACACAGTATACAGTACTAACTAGGATATCTGACCTCATAATAGTTATTTTGGTCATCTAAACAGCCACATTTTTCCAGTGGCACACAACGACTTCCTTTGAAGACAAAGCCTGGTTTGCAGAAACAGCCACTGATACAGAGCCAGAACGTTGGTGGAGGGTTCCATACAGGTGGGAATACAAGCTGGACCACACTCAATATACTCTGCGTTAGGAAGGGCAGGGGTCTGCGGAGAAAGAATATGATGCAACATAAATATGAGCAATGGAAAAGAAAATTCACAAGTTCTTGAGTGAAATGTCACTGAAAAAACATCTGATAAACATGTCTTACTTGGTGGCTTGGATGTACTTGGTTTAGTGTAGTTGGTCAGGGGTGTTACTGGTGGCAGAGGAGTTGTTGGCTGACACTATAAATGAAACAGCACATAGTTTTCTCATGTTGACACTTACACAACCGACCCATGTTTCTGAACGTGCAGAAAGAATGAAGATTACCAGATCCTGAGCAGATACCATTTCCTGAACAAACAAGTGGTGCCGGGTACAACAAACTCTGCCCCAGGAAGACTTTTTGCTGATCTGAGTGTTGTCCATCTTACAAACATGTCACTCTTCAAATATTGACTCACCCTTCCCTCCTTCAGAATTTTAGGCCAATTTCAAAACTGCCTTTCATCTCCAAAATTTTTAAAAAGTGGTGGCCAACCGGCTAATAGAAATTTTAACTGCTCATAACATTTTAGATCAATTTCAGTCTGGGTTTTGCCAGATGCACTCAACTGAAACTGCTCCTCTTAAAGCTTCAAATGATATTTTAACGCGTAGAGATGCAAGTGAATATTCACTTCTTGTACTTTTGGATCTCTCAGCTGCCTTTGATACTATTGATCATGGTATCCTGAATGAGAGACTTAGAACTTGTGTTGGTATCTCTGGGTCAGCTCTTGAATGGTTGTCTTCTTATCTGACTCAGAGGAGCTTCTTAGTTGCTTCCACTAATTTTATGTCCTCCACTGCTACCCTATCTTGTGGTGTGCCCCAAGGCTCAGCCCTGGGACCAATCCTGTTTGCTCTATACATGCTTCCACTTGGACACATCCTTAACAACTTTGAAGGCATCACATACCATTGCTACGCAGATGATATTCAGTTGTACATGTCTTTTAAACTGCAGAATGCAGCTAAATGATCTGTTCTTCAAGACTGCATTCATGTTATAAAGAAATAACTGCAGTTATTACTACATTTCTTGTGTACTCTAGTCATATAAAGCACTTCACACTATAACCCACATTCACCCATTCATGCAGACCTTTTTGTGTCACACTCACTCACTCGCTGATGGGCACATGGATGGACAGACTTTGGATTCACTGTATAAGAAGGATAATTCACACAAACCTCATATGTGTTTAATAGAATATAACCTTCAGGTGTGTGTGAGGTTGTGTGATTAACATACCCAGAGGGCGGCATTCATATTCTCCATCGTGTAGTTGGCAGCTCTCAGTGGCTGGGTTACAGCTGGTGTTATGACACTGCATCAGACCTCCACTGTGACACATACACTTTTGCTCACAACCCTCCAAGTACCAGTCATCACCCAACTGACAAACATACAGACAATGCAAAAAATAATCAGAAATACTGTCATGTAATACTCAGACTAACCCACACTATAACTCCAAGGTCTTTTAAAGTCAGATGCAATGCATTACAATATACATAATTTCTCTCAATGAATAAGTTGCCACTGAAAACCCTTGTTGTAACATTGACAGGTTTGTGCCAACTGCAGTGTGTCCACCTTTAATTTAGGGGAGTGTGGATCTCCTTTGTACTGGGGTGTGTGTGTGTGTGTGTGTGTGTGGTGTGTGTGTGTGCGTGCGTGTGTGCGTGCGTGCGTGTGCGCGTGCGTGCGTGCGTGTGCGCGCAGCGCGTGCGTGTGTGTGTGTGTGTGTCTCTATGCTCTTCAATGACTGTGCTTGTGAAGTGGCACTATATAAATGAAACTGAACAACTGTCCAGTTGACTCTGGCCATATTTTGTAATATCAACTAAACTTTCGATGAAATTCAGACCAACTTTATTTTATATCAGATGTAAACCTCATGATAAAGTGAGGTTAGCACATTTTAAGAATAAATGGAATGTGGTTTTTAAATTGCTCGAAGGCTGGTTGCACTTACAGGATGATAGGTTCCACTAGTGTCCACACAGCCACAGTCTCTCAGTGCCACACATTTGGCGTCGCTGAGAATGAAGCCAGGGTTACACTCGCAACCCTCCACACAGACGTCCTCACAGCCATGTGGTCCGACCACACCAAGACATGTCTCAGGACATGAACTCACGCACAGGGAGTAGGAGCTGTTGGGAGGACAGGCCAGGGCTGTTTGGACAAACGGGGATATAAAATAGTGAGAGGGAACAACAGTAGACAAAGGGCAAAGTAGAAGAGGAGCGATTCATTGATTATGGGGGGCACTAGGATGAATCAAACAAAGGGCAGGATAGAGAGGAACAGATACTAGAATTAAGACATAAATGAAAGGATAAACATTAGGATGTAGGTAGGATGACATGAATGTTGGGCTTTCTTCTGTTCCAGTAATACCGGTTTAAGGTGAAGTCACCCATTTCTAATTTAGCCATTGTCTATTCCATCTTATTCTCTAAAAGCACTTTAGATTTTCAAATTCTAATTTATCATCTGTCATCATCCCACAGAACCAAAACATTTCATTTACCAATTGTTTTTAAAACTATAAATATCTAGTCTTAAAGATGCCACAGACATCTGAGAATTAGAATTAGCCAAAAACATACACATTTGTTGTCAAAGGAAGTGCAAGGAAACTTATTTTATACATCATGATACAGCCCACCACATATGGTGCAAGTTCCCAAACTTTACATGTCACTTTTGGGGTGGAATTTTCTCTGCCTAAAAATGTATGGTTGTATATACTTTAAGAAAAGGGGGAAGCTTTCGGCAGTTTTAGAGGGAAAAAAAATATTTTACCATAAAAGCACTCAATGGAAAAGGACAGACAATATTTCCTGCGTTGTTCACACATTAACGCAGCAGGATCAGGAGTGTGCACTGCATTATTGGGTATTCTAACTTCTCCTCCTACTTACTTAGGTACTTACTTAGGATTATAAATGTAAATTACAATTTTGTGGAGCAGGGTGTAAAATGTTTTAGTTACATGAAGACAATTTCCAAAGAATGAAGCTTTGGCAAGCCTAGGTGAGGTCACAGTGACTATGTCTATCTTTTAGATACAGTTTATGGTGTTCACAAAGCATACCTGATGCCGAAACAAAGACAACAAATAATCCTCTTCCAAAAAAGAAGGTTCATCTTATTAAACTAGTGAGAACTTACGGCAGAAGTCAGGAGCCTCCAATGGTAGACTTTGGCTCCAGCACTCTGGCATGCGTCAGTGTAGGCCTGGAGCTGGTCACACAGCACGTGCTGCTGGCCATTGAACTGACACATGTCATACACACAGCTTTGGAAGAATGGCGTGGGATTAACTACATTGATACACTCCCTGAAACAGAGAAAAACCCTCAGTCAGTTTAGGGAGGATAAGGCCCCTATGCACAGTCCATGAATTTATCCATCAAGCATATATATATATATATATATATATTTAGACCCTATTTTGAACATAGTCATTTTCGATGACTTTCAACTGGTGATTTCAAAGATTTTATGTTCTTTAACCACAGATGAATGCTGAGGCTCCTCTTCCCAATTCATTAAAATGAGAACATTGGAATAAGTGTCTAGAGGCCAGATAGCTGTCAAGTGGTAAGACTTTGTTTGCTTTGGATTCATCATTATGCTGCAGAATGAATTTGAAATTGACCCGACCTCTGACCTCTGGTCTGTGTAATAAAAATCTACCTAGAAAATAACTTTTCTATCATCTATTTGTCATTTTTGTTGAAAAAAAGCATTTTCTATATTCAGGAAGCACATAAAAATAATAATACATTTTATTTGTAAGCGCATTTCAAAACACCCAAGGACACTTTACAGAATAATAATAATAAAAAAAAACAAAACAACAACAACCAAGATTTCATTTCAGACAACTCAGTGGTGAGGAGGAGGGAGGGAGTGACGAGTTAGGAAGCAGGGAAAATGAATACTAAATTAACCAAAGATATTGCCAAGGGGGAAGAAGATAAGTAATAAAGAGGAGGGGCCCCAGGACAAAACCCTGAGGCACACCTGTGGTACAGGGGAGGGGGTGGGATTGAAAGACTTAAGTTTGATGAACTTAAGTCATTCAAATCTAGCACAGACTAACTTCACTCTGTTGAAATAACTCAGGGTACCCTCAAAAGCCCACATCTCTAAACTGTCAGTCTGCTGGTGTGACTTCATTTGCTCCCCTGCTCAAAATTATTTTACAGGTCAGCTTGGTGTTTTTTTTTCCGGGCATTTTACCATCTATCTCAAGGGGTTTTTCAAGGTTGGCAAAAAAAATTAATTAATTAAAAACCGCAAGCGGTGATGATCGGGCCCTCGCACCCGACGCATGTGGACCCGTGACCAGTGGCGCACTCGGAGGTTTTTGATTGTGATGGTGTGCAGAATGTCCTGTAACCAATTTCATACATTTCTGTGAAACTAAATCTTTTGCTTTCCATATAAACCCAATGCAGTATTTGGGGTGTGGTCACGGCTGTATCGTGCAAAATAGAGCATGGGTCTCATTGACTTTTTTTGATCAGGATGATGTCAAGCATCTTGAAACAAATTTTCATGCATTTCACAGAAACTAATTTTGTGGATGCTATACAAATTTTCATTTGTTTCTGTAGGGGGCGCTCTTGCATCTATAGCCTTGAATCCGTAGTTATGGGTTCAGCCTGAGTGTGTACATGAGTGATTACAGTTTTAGGCTGATCGGGCCAAGCATGTGCGAACGAGTGCCCAAAAAATTTTGTGGCAAGGGAGAAAAAGGAAGGCCAACTTCATCGGCCTGGTGTGACAAGGCCGTTGAATATTCTACAAAACCATGAATAACTTTTGATGGGCTACTTGTCTAGATGATCTGGAGCCATTTTGGTCTCACTGGGTGAAATGCCCTAGGAGGACTGACTTCCTGTAGGGTTTCGAGTATGGGTCCAAGAGACATTTTTGTACGTCTTAGGATGTTACATGAGCCTGCACAATTTCAGATATGTAGATAAAATGTAGCTCCAGGGCGCAAAAAACATGGTATTTCATGATAGGTGGCGCTCTAACGTTTAGGGACTTTATGCATATCATGTTCAGGGCAGGAGGCTTATCAAACCACTAAAGTTTGACGCAGATTGGGCAATGTGGCTTTGGGTTACTGCCATTTTTGTCTTCAAAAAAAAAGCAATGTAAGAAAACAATGTAAGGCCAACTCCTTAAGGATTTTCAGGGGAAATTTGAGATGGTTCTGCTCAACTACCTTGGAGCTGTACCTCAAAGTGTCAAACATGACATTTCCTGTACCCACTAGGTGGCACTGCGACTGTCAGTAAATATTATCATATGTATGGGTTCAGGGGCGGACCGTCATCCTACTGCGGAAGTTTGATCCAGATTGGATAATGCAGGTTTGAACGAGAGGCAATCAAATTTTCCTGGCGAATGATCAAACTTAACTGTGGTGTCACGGCCACGCCCTCTGGTGAAAACTCACCATTTTTGAAATTTAGATTCCCCCTGCTGTGTAGACCAAGACAAAACAAATATGA
Source organism: Archocentrus centrarchus (assembly GCF_007364275.1). Lineage (NCBI taxonomy): Eukaryota > Metazoa > Chordata > Actinopteri > Cichliformes > Cichlidae > Archocentrus > Archocentrus centrarchus. The sequence goes on from NW_022060254.1 coordinate 296,825, forward strand.
AGTTGATAACATCCAAAACCTCTGATTTTATTAGAGAAAGTATAAGGGCAGAAAATGGCTAAAATCAACCATTTAATTCAAATGGCGGACTTCCTGTTGGGTTAGGCCATTGGACCGTGTGGTCTTTTTTGTTCGTCTGGACATGTTACATATGTGTACCAAATTTCATACATGTATACGTGAAACACAGCAGAGGGAATTGAACTAAAGGTGGCGCTGTAGAGCCATTTTGAAAGGGCCATGCCTGAACCATTAAAATACTTAAATTTTCACCAGACCTGACGTGTGCAAAATTTCAAGAGTTTTTTGAGTGTGTTTAGGCCCTCAAAAAAAAAGCAATTCATTTGTTTGAATGTCCAAAGCAATTACAATAGGGCCTTCGCACAGGTTGCGCTCGGGCCCTAAAAAGTTGTAAAAACCCAGGAATCTCAACAGTTTAAGCAGATCAATAACCCAAAGCACATGAGTTCTAGATTCTTACCGGAAGGGTCCAGCAGGGTCTGTAATTTTACCACATTTGTCTGGTTTACTACTTCAGCCTCCAAGTCGGGGTCGCAGTCCGGGTCAGGCTTTGTTCCTGGGGTGCAGCTGATCAATACAAACACAAAACACAGTGGCATTCCCTTCAATACGTCAGAGAGACTCCGACAGTAGGTTAACAAAAGACGGAACCATAGAAATGAGAGACACAAAGAGATACATGTGTTTGAGCTCACAAGTCATCTTCATCTTCTTCTGTCTGCCAGCTGTTCCCAAAATCATTGGCATTTCCTACCACGGTGCCATCGGGTTTAGTAAAGTCATTGTCTGGGTTCCCATCATAGTCACCGCAAAGGCCACACATCTGGTCAAGTAGGAGCTGGAGGGACAAAGACAATATTTACAAGGTGTTGTTTAGCCCTTTAATGTCACTCTAGAAAAGACTGAAGAGAATGCAAGAATCTCTGATGCAGTAGGCCAGGCATCATCACTGTTTGGTAAAAGTAGCATAACTCCACCATCTTTGAATTGCAACTTGCACAATGGACAGTTGCTATTGTTTCAAGAACTTTTCACAACAGACATAAAATAGCTCGTGACATTCAGCAGTTCAGATCGAATTATCTGTCAGATTCTTTTCAGATCATTATGTCATAGTTGCGTTTGGAGTCAAAAAAAAAATGATGGAAACAGGGCTCAGCTGTATTTTATGCACATGTGATGCCACTTTTCAAATAAAAAGAGCATTGCCGATATATAAGTAAACAAGGAGCTTCCTAAATGTCAATGCAGTTCAAACAAACCTCTATACCAACCTGGGAACTGAGATCTGGGCATAATGGTTTCCATCCCAACGCACCTTCACGCCAAAAGATGTTTGAAGGGTGATGAACTGACCAGCAAGACTAACAGACATGAGAGGAGAGGGGGAGTGGGGGAGAGCCACCCGTTGTCCATTCACCTGATTTAGTGATGAAGAAAAAGATGATAGAAAGACATTAAACAGATGGTGTAAACCTCTGATTTGTGGACAGCTTAGTGAGTAAAAACTGGAGGAAGAGTGTGGATCTATTTCTGTCTGAGTCTGTCACTGTTTCAGATTAGTTCTTTGTTAAGTTGTTCAATTCAATTCAAGGACTCGCCCGTTATACATAGACACAACACTAGTCATCCCTTGAGTTAGGGCTTCTTATGTTTTTAACAAAGCTTCATAGATCAGTGTTAAGAAGCTTAACAAAGAAAGAGACAAAAACACTCCTCTGAAAATGGTGAGCTCAATAACTGGACTGAAAATGAGTGAAAAAGCAGCTTGTGTCCTCAAAAACGTTGAAAGACCCTCAGGAAGCCTGCAGAAACTATTGCTTAAGACCACTTTCAAAATTACAAGAAAGGTCTGGCTTGGAAGACATGAGGGACAGATCAAGACTTTTTGCACAGCTCTGTCATTTCAGTAGGATTTCACACCGGATTAAGACATACATGGTGATGATACAGCTGGCGTGTGTGGCACGTGTATAGGCACACGTTTTGCCGAAACACAGAAACTATAACAGATAATGGAAGTAATTGATTTTATATACTGACCAGTGTTCTCCTGGCCTTCATCAGGATCACAGTGATTCCATTCACTGTCACATATAGTTTTCTCAGGTATGACACTCCTGCAACTCCTCTCTCCTCATTCTTTCCCTCCACAGAGACCAAGGACCTGCACAGGGAACACCACAGCAATCAGAAATATTGTGTGTTTATATTAGAGGTGAGTATTGGCAGATATTAGCATATTCTGTTCTTTACATTAGCATACAAAGCACCATTGACATTCAGTGTTTTCTTCTTTCAGCAAATGTGTGAATGAAACAATATGTGTATGCTTCCTGATGAATTCAGTGTACAAATGTTGACTGGAGCAGACTAATGTTCTATGGTTGTTTGAACCTGTCCTGTAATTGTAGTGAACTGATCATGGTAATGAATGGATGATACTCATTTAACTCATTTAAATGTCAACTGATCTGTGGGTTTGGTGTGGCAAGTATTTCAAAAATAGAAAAAAATACAAAGAGAAACACAATGAAAAATGTGTGCATACCTGTACTTTCCTACAGGTTCTGGCCAGCGTGTAAGTACAAGTTCCCATGAAACTGTAGTACTTCTTGTCAAATGTGTGTAGTGAGGATCCCCAGAGACTACACAGTCCTGGGAGCCTGAAGAAAAAGGGAACAAGAGCCTGGATTCATCAGGATCACAAGACTAAAGCACAGCTGAACTCACTGTAAAACAATTATTCTAGCTTTAGCTGATGCATGTAACAATTAGAATGTAACAGGCAAAGCTTTACTCATTTTGGATCTAAAAATACAAACATACCAGTGGGATAGCAGCCCAGCTCTCCATCCTGGAGTTTACATTCGTGCATCGGGGGACATTCCGAGGGTTCACAGGTAATGCCGGCAGCATCACACCGACACTTTTGCTTGCAGTCTTCCTCAAAAAACTCCTCTCCAGGCTGAGAGATGCACAACAAAAGTGACAGTTCAGCATAGTGCACACAGTTGATTGTTTGTAATTATTTTATGCATGAAAGTGTTGTTTTGGAGAGCTCATAAACACATGACAGTTTTCTTTTGGAATTTTGTGGCATTTGCCCACATAAGTAAAAGTGACCTGACACACATAAATCATGCACTGCTGGTCTATCAGACTGTACCTCATAATATTGACCGTTCGAGTGCTTGCAGCCACACGAGTCCTCCTTGATGCACTTGCCAGCACTCAGGACGTAGCTGGGATCACACACACAGGCCTCAGAGCACGGACCAGCGCAGGAGGGGGGTCTTCCAAAACATGTCTCCTGACAAGGATCTGCACAGGGTTCGTAGTGGCTGTTGGGGGGCAGCTTAGTGCTAAGGAGACCACAAAAGGCTGAAGTTAGTGACAGGGAATAAAAGTATGTGCTGGAAATATTAAGAGAGTCTAGTGATTCGGAATGACAGCTTTTCACAAGAATACTTAAAGATCATTTTTGAACTGACATAAAGCTTTTGTGTGATTTTGTCCCAACTGCTCAGCCAAGATTGTTTTTCAGCTAAAGATGTTTTATGAATACAGGACTAAATTAGATCATTTGTCCTTCCAGCACTCACGGGCAGAAAGTTTCATTCCTCCATTGTCCAATGCTGACCCCACGGTCTTGGCATTCATTGACATAGGCTTCAATGGCTTCACACAAAATGGGCTTGGCTCCATCCAGCTCACACAAGTCAAAGACACAGTCCTTGAAGTAATTCTGAGAACAAAACATTAGTTTGTTATGATGCTTAATATTACGATGCACCAACTAAAAGCAGAAATTCAAAAAGATGTGCTTCACATTCATATCTGTTACCCATATTTCTACAATCAAGCTCAATACATACAATACTTATGATGTGTCAACAGAAGCTAGTCTTCATTTAATACACCTTTATCATTAAGTTGGTGCATTGTGTTCACACATTTACATACATAAATTCACTATACTGTACTATACTCTATGTACTAATCTACATGTACATACATTGGGGTTGACTTTTGGGTGGCACACAGAAAAAGGGCCATTTTTGTCCACAGAATGCCACAATAACCAGAGCTTTCATACAGTTCCCGGTCTTCTTCATCACACCCGGGGATGGTAGTGTTGGGTTTCTTATTACATCTGTCAAGACAAATGTTCAGCATAAAAAATGTTGTCTTTTTGTCAGTGGTGCATATAATGAGAACATTTCTAAAAGGAAAAAAAGGATTTGAAGTGTTGGTACACGCTTGTATCTTATGTAATTCTTACTCGGGATCCGTGTTCCAACTGTGTCCAAAGTCATTGGCATTGGCAGCCAAGCTTCCATCTGGTTTGCGGAAGTCATCTTTAGTATTTCCATCATAGTCGCCACACAGTCCACACAGCTTGTTCTGATAGCTGCAGATTACAGGAAAATGAGCACGTCACAGTTTTGTGGAAGCAAGAGTAACAATTCATTCAGCCTTGCAACTTGTTTTAATTCCAGCCAAATGCTGCTTCATTTTCAACATTAGGCTGAACCTCACACTAAAATGAGAATCTAATAACTTGTGCCGAGCATCTGCACAGTTCCAACATTATTGCACTTCTGAGACTGGAAATTCTGTTGACTCCGTTTTAGACTGAAAGTCTTGGATTGGATTGAGTGTGGACAGGCAGGAATGGAGGCTTTTGAAAAGATCACACATCCACATCAGATGATAGATTGGTAAATTTGTCATTACCTATGTTTCCATGACTTGTCACATTCCCATGTGGATAAAAACAAAAACACTTTCAATATCTGCTGATATTCTCTATGCTAGCAGCTGCTGTGCCATTCAGTTCTGCCTTTAGCACCTTATTACTGCTACACACGAAAGAGTCATGTTCAGTTTACATCAAAAGTCCAAATATGTTTTTAGTCCCGTTAGTATGGATGTGGATTTCTGGACAAGTAGTTATTCAGAGAATTTTCTTCATAATGAAACATGACTTTGGTCTTCACTCACTCTTTGATCACTTTGATGTCCATGAAGTGGTTTCCATCATAGCGAACAGTCACACCGAAGTTCATGGAGACAGTGTAGTGTTTTCCTGACTTGAACACAGAACACCAGGGGCCGGGGAGAGGAGTGGCAGGTTGACATTGGTCCATTAACCTGTATGTGAAAAGAAGGGATGATTAATAAATTTAGCCCAAAAAAAGTAATGAAATTTGTCTTTCATACTTTGTGTCTAACAATGCAAAAAACAGCAATAGACCTTATTACCATTGGAAAGCCTGTTTATTTCTCCCATTTATCCATACACAATAAGACTTTTTTTTATTTTTATCATTTTATATGTTATATTCATATAATTTTCAAATTAAATCAGTGCTGAAATGACCTGCTGTAACTGGTTGGGGAGAGAAATTTCTAAGAGTGTGACTGTTTTTGAACTGCCAAAACAGGAATACATGCAGAATATCGAGGGTTCCTCCTCCCATTTCTTACCTGCACAGTGCCACCTTTGAGAATGGAGATCTTCATCATGTGTGCATATACATGGACAGCCTTCACATATGAGACGGTTGGCGTGTTATACCGATTTTCATTGTCAGCATGGACCTCAAAGTATGGCACACTTGTGTCATTGCATGGACTAGACATCAGATAGCTGCAGTTGCCCATGAAGTGTAATTGCGTTTGTCAAAAGTGGTTGTAGTGTGGATCACCAGATGCTATGCAAGTGGATGTACCTGAGGGGAAACTGTAAGTGAGCAATTTTTTTTCCAAATATTTCAGACATTCAATTAAGTAATTTACAGGGTGTATTAATCTCACCGGCTGGAAACTATCAACTTACAACTTCATAACGTAATGTATTTAGATTTAATTTATTACACAGTATTTGTTGAATCATGTTTAAGCACAGCTCCAAAAACTGTTGTCTTCAGGTGTGACTAGACCATCCATTGCTCAAATTACACATATTAAAGGTACAAGTTCCAATACAAATTCTTTGATAAGTTATCAGACATTATTATTACCTTAGGATAACAGCCTGCAACACCATTAATCTCTCGACACTCTTCAGTGGGATCGCAGGAATTGTCAACACATTCCAAAGTGTAGTTCCCTGCACAGTGACACAGCTTTGTGCAGCCGTCTCCAAACACAACCTCACCAGGCTGGATAAAATGAACACAGTCAATACTGAGAATGTATACTATAAGTCAGAAAATGTACACAGTATACAGTACTAACTAGGATATCTGACCTCATAATAGTTATTTTGGTCATCTAAACAGCCACATTTTTCCAGTGGCACACAACGACTTCCTTTGAAGACAAAGCCTGGTTTGCAGAAACAGCCACTGATACAGGAGCCAGAACAGTTGGTGGAGGGTTCCATACAGGTGGAATACAAGCTGGACCACACTCAATATACTCTGCGTTAGGAGGGCAGGGGTCTGTGGAGAAAGAATATGATGCAACATAAATATGAGCAGGAATGGAAAAGAAAAAGTTCACAAGTTCTTGAGTGAAATGTCACTGAAAAAACATCTGATAAAACATGTCTTACTTGGTGGCTTGGATGTACTTGGTTTAGGTGTAGTTGGTCCAGGGGTTGTTACTGGTGGCAGAGGAGTTGTTGGCTGAACTATAAATGAAACAGCACATAGTTTCTCATGTTGACACTTACACAACCGACCCATGTTTCTGAACGTGCAGAAAGAATGAAGATTACCAGATCCTGAGCAGATACCATTTCCTGAACAAACAAGTGGTGCCGGGTACAACAAACTCTGCCCCAGGAAGACTTTTTTGCTGATCTGAGTGTTGTCCATCTTACAAACATGTCACTCTTCAAATATTGACTCACCCTTCCCTCCTTCAGAATTTTAGGGCCAATTTCAAAACTGCCTTCATCTCCAAAATTTTTAAAAAGTGGTGGCCAACCGGCTAATAGAAATTTTAACTGCTCATAATATTTTAGATCAATTTCAGTCTGGGTTTTGCCAGATGCACTCAACTGAAACTGCTCCTCTTAAAGCTTCAAATGATATTTTAACGCGTAGAGATGCAAGTGAATATTCACTTCTTGTACTTTTGGATCTCTCAGCTGCCTTTGATACTATTGATCATGGTATCCTGAATGAGAGACTTAGAACTTGTGTTGGTATCTCTGGGTCAGCTCTTGAATGGTTGTCTTCTTATCTGACTCAGAGGAGCTTCTTAGTTGCTTCCACTAATTTTATGTCCTCCACTGCTACCCTATCTTGTGGTGTGCCCCAAGGCTCAGCCCTGGGACCAATCCTGTTTGCTCTATACATGCTTTCCACTTGGACACATCCTTAACAACTTTGAAGGCATCACATACCATTGCTACGCAGATGATATTCAGTTGTACATGTCTTTTAAACTGCAGAATGCAGCTAAATGATCTGTTCTTCAAGACTGCATTCATGTTATAAAGAAATAACTGCAGTTATTACTACATTTCTTGTGTACTCTAGTCATATAAAGCACTTCACACTATAACCCACATTCACCCATTCATGCAGACCTTTTTGTGTCACACTCACTCACTCGCTGATGGGCACATGGATGGACAGACTTTGGATTCACTGTATAAGATAGGATAATTCACACAAACCTCATATGTGTTTAATAGAATATAACCTTCAGGTGTGTGTGAGGTTGTGTGATTAACATACCCAGAGGGCGGCATTCATATTCTCCATCGTGTAGTTGGCAGCTCTCAGTGGCTGGGTTACAGCTGGTGTTATGACACTGTATCAGACCTCCACTGTGACACATACACTTTTGCTCACAACCCTCCAAGTACCAGTCATCACCCAACTGACAAACATACAGACAATGCAAAAAATAATCAGAAATACTGTCATGTAATACTCAGACTAACCCACACTATAACTCCAAGGTCTTTTAAAGTCAGGTGCAATGCATTACAATATACATAATTTCTCTAAATGAATAAGTTGCCACTAAAAACCCTTGTTGTAACATTGACAGGTTTGTGCCAACTGCAGTGTGTCCACCTTTAATTTAGGTGAGTGTGGATCTCCTTTGTACTGGGGTGTGTGTGTGTGTGTGTGTGTGTGTGTGTGGTGTGTGTGTGTGTGCGTGCGTGTGCGTGTGTGTGTGTGCGTGCGTGTGCGCGCACGCGCGTGCGTGTGTGTGTGTGTGTGTGTGTGTGTGTGTGTGTGTGTGTGTGTGTGTGGTGTGTGTGTGTGTGTGTGTGTGTCTCTATGCTCTTCAATGACTGTGCTTGTGAAGTGGCACTATATAAATGAAACTGAACAACTGTCCAGTTGACTCTGGCCATATTTTGTAATATCAACTAAACTTTCGATGAAATTCAGACCAACTTTATTTTATATCAGATGTAAACCTCATGATAAAGTGAGGTTAGCACATTTTAAGAATAAATGGAATGTGGTTTTAAATTGCTTGAAGGCTGTTTGCACTTACAGGGTGATAGGTTCCACTAGTGTCCACACAGCCACAGTCTCTCAGTGCCACACATTTGGCGTCGCTGAGAATGAAGCCAGGGTTACACTCGCAACCCTCCACACAGACGTCCTCACAGCCATGTGGTCCGACCACACCAAGACATGTCTCAGGACATGAACTCACGCACAGGGAGTAGGAGCTGTTGGGAGGACAGGCCAGGCTGTTTGGACAAACGGGGATATAAAATAGTGAGAGGGAACAACAGTAGACAAAGGGCAAAGTAGAAGAGGAGTGATTCATTGATTATGGAGGGGCACTAGGATGAATCAAACAAAGGGCAGGATAGAGAGGAACAGATACTAGAATTAAGACATAAATGAAGGATAAACATTAGGATGTAGGTAGGATGACATGAATGTTGGGCTTTCTTCTGTTCCAGTAATACCGTTTAAGGTGAAGTCACCCATTTCTAATTTAGCCATTGTCTATTCCATCTTATTCTCTAAAAGCACTTTAGATTTTCAAATTCTAATTTATCATCTGTCATCATCCCACAGAACCAAAACATTTCATTTACCAATTGTTTTTAAAACTATAAATATCTAGTCTTAAAGATGCCACAGACATCTGAGAATTAGAATTAGTCAAAACATACACATTTGTTGTCAAAGGAAGTGCAAGGAAACTTATTTTATACATCATGATACAGCCCACCACATATGGTGCAAGTTCCCAAACTTTACATGTCACTTTGGGGTGGAATTTTCTCTGCCTAAAAATGTATGGTTGTATATACTTTAAGAAAAGGGGGGAAGCTTTCGGCAGTTTTAGAGGGAAAAAAATATTTTACCATAAAAGCACTCAATGGAAAAGGACAGACAATATTCCTGCGTTGTTCACACATTAACGCAGCAGGATCAGGAGTGTGCACTGCATTATGGGTATTCTAACTTCTCCTCCTACTTACTTAGGTACTTACTTAGGATTATAAATGTAAATTACAATTTTGTGGAGCAGGGTGTGAAAATGTTTTAGTTACATGAAGACAATTTCCAAAGAATGAAGCTTTGGCAGCCTAGGTGAGGTCACAGTGACTATGTCTATCTTTTAGATACAGTTTATGGTGTTCACAAAGCATACCTGATGCCGAAACAAAGACAACAATAATCCTCTTCCAAAAAAGAAGGTTCATCTTATTAAACTAGTGAGAACTTACGGCAGAAGTCAGGAGTCCTCCAATGGTAGACTTTGGCTCCAGCACTCTGGCATGCGTCAGTGTAGGCCTGGAGCTGGTCACACAGCACGTGCTGCTGGCCATTGAACTGACACATGTCATACACACAGCTTTGGAAGAATGGCGTGGGATTAACTACATTGATACACTCCCTGAAACAGAGAAAAACCCTCAGTCAGTTTAGGGAGGATAAGGCCCCTATGCACAGTCCATGAATTTATCCATCAAGCATATATAAATATATATAATATATATATATATATATATATAGATATATATATATATATATATATATATATATATATATATATATATATATATATATATATTTAGACCCTATTTTGGAACATAGTCATTTTCAATGACTTTCAACTGGTGATTTCAAAGATTTTATGTTCTTTTAATCACAGATGAATGCTGAGGCTCTCTTCCCAATTCATTAAAATGAGAACATTGGAATAAGTGTCTAGAGGCCAAGATAGCTGTCAAGTGGTAAGACTTGGTTTGCTTTGGATTCATCATTATGCTGCAGAATGAATTTGAAATTGACCCGACCTCTGACCTCTGGGTCTGTGTAATAAAAATCTACCTAGAAAATAACTTTTCTATGATCTATTGTCATTTTTGTTGAAAAAAGCATTTTCTATATTCAGGAAGCACAATAAAATAATAATACATTTTATTTGTAAGCGCATTTCAAACACCCAAGGACACTTTACAGAATAATAATAATAAAAAAAACAAAACAACAACAACCAAGATTTCATTTCAGACAACCAGTTGGTGAGGGAGGAGGGAGGGAGTGACGAGTTAGGAAGCAGGGAAAATGAATACTAAATTAACCAAAGATATTGCCAAGGGGAAGAAGATAAGTAATAAAGAGGAGGGGGCCCCAGGTCAAACCCTGAGGCACACCTGTGGTAACAGGGGAGGGTGGGATTTGAAGACTTAAGTTTGATGAACTTAAGTCATTCAATCTAGCACAGACTAACTTCACTCTGTTGAAATAACTCGGGTAACCTCAAAAGCCCACATCTCTAAACTGTCAGTCTGCTGGTGTGACTTCATTTGCTTCCCTGCTCAAATTATTTACAGGTCAGCTTGGTGTTTTTCCGGGCATTTTACCATCTATCTCAAGGGGTTTTTCAAGGTTGGCAAAAAAAATTAATAATTAAAACCGCAAGCGGTGATGAACGGGCCCTCGCACCCGACGCATGTGGACCCGTGACCAGTGGCGCACTCGGAGGTTTTTTGATTGTGATGGTGTGCAGAATGTCTGTAACCAATTTCATACATTTCTGTGAAACTAAATCTTTTGCTTTCCATATAAACCCAATGCAGTATTTGGGGTGTGGTCACGGCTGTATCGTGCAAAATAGAGCATGGGTCTCATTTACTTTTTTTGATCAGGATGATGTCAAGCATCTTGAAACAAATTTTCATGCATTTCACAGAAACTAATTTTGTGGATGCTATACAAATTTTCATTTGTTTCTGTAGGGGGCGCTCTTGCATCTATAGCCTTGAATCTGTAGTTATGGGTTCAGCCTGAGTGTGTACATGAGTGATTACATTTTTAGGCTGATCGGGCCAAGCATGTGCGAACGAGAGCCCAAAAAATTTTGTGGCAAGGGAGAAAAGGAAGGCCAACTTCATCGGCCTGGTGTGACAAGGCCGTTGAATATTCTACAAAACCATGAATAACTTTTGATGGGCTACTTGTCTAGATGATCTGGAGCCATTTTGGTCTCACTGGGTGAAATGCCCTAGGAGGACTGACTTCCTGTAGGGTTTCGGGTATGGGTCCAAGAGACATTTTTGTACGTCTTAGGATGTTACATGAGCCTGCACAATTTCAGATATGTAGATAAAATGTAGCTCCAGGGCGCAAAAAACATGGTATTTCATGATAGGTGGCGCTCTAAGGTTTAGGGACTTTATGCATATCGTGTTCAGGGCAGGAGGCTTATCAAACCACTAAAGTTTGACGCAGATTGGGCAATGTGGCTTTGGGTTACTGCCATTTTTGTCTTCAAAAAAAAAGCAATGTAAGAAAACAATGTAAGGCCAACTCCTTAAGGATTTTCAGGGGAAATTTGAGATGGTTCTGCTCAACTACCTTGGAGCTGTACCTCAAAGTGTCAAACATGACATTTCCTGTACCCACTAGGTGGCACTGCGACTGTCAGTAAATATTATCATATGTATGGGTTCAGGGGCGGACCGTCATCCTACTGCGGAAGTTTGATCCAGATTGGATAATGCAGGTTTGAACGAGAGGCAATCAAATTTTCCTGGCGAATGATCAAAATTCACTGTGGTGTCACGGCCACGCCCTCTGGTGAAAACTCACCATTTTTGAAATTTAGATTCCCCTTGGTGTCTAGATAGGAGAAAACAAATATGAAGTTGATAACATCCAAAACCTCTGAGTTACTAGAGAAAGTATGAGGGCAGGAAATCGCTAAAATCAACCATTTAATTCAAAATGGCGGACTTCCTGTTGGGTTTAGGCCATTGGACCGTGTGGTCTTTTTGTTCGTCTGGACATGTTACATATGTGTACCAAATTTCATACATGTACGTGAAACACAGCAGAGGGAATTGAACTAAAGGTGGCGCTGTAGAGCCATTTTGAAAGGGCCATGCCTGAAACCATTAAAATACTTAAATTTTCACCAGACCTGACGTGTGCAAAATTTCAAGAGTTTTTGAGCATGTTTAGGCCCTCAAAAAAAAGCAATTCATTTGTTTGAATGTCCAAAGCAATTACAATAGGGCCTTCGCACAGGTTGCGCTCAGGCCCTAAAAAGTTGTAAAAACCCAGGAATCTCAACAGTTTAAGCAGATCAATAACCCAAAGCACATGAGTTCTAGATTCTTACCGGAAGGGTCCAGCAGGGTCTGTAATTTTACCACATTTGTCTGGTTTTACTACTTCAGCCTCCAAGTCGGGGTCGCAGTCCGGGTCAGGCTTTGTTCCTGGGGTGCAGCTGATCAATACAAACACAAAACACAGTGGCATTCCCTTCAATACGTCAGAGAGACTCCGACAGTAGGTTAACAAAAGACGGAACCATAGGAAACGAGAGACACAAAGAGATACATGTGTTTGAGCTCACAAGTCATCTTCATCTTCTTCTGTCTGCCAGCTGTTCCCAAAATCATTGGCATTGCCTACCACGGTGCCATCGGGTTTAGTAAAGTCATTGTCTGGGTTCCCATCATAGTCACCGCAAAGGCCACACATCTGGTCAAAGTAGGAGCTGGAGGGACAAAGACAATATTTACAAGGTGTTGTTTAGCCCTTTAATGTCACTCTAGAAAGACTGAAGAGAATGCAAGAATCTCTGATGCAGTAGGCCAGGGCATCATCACTGTTTGGTAAAAGTAGCATAACTCCACCATCTTTGAATTGCAACTTGCACAAATGGACAGTTGCTATTGTTTCAAGAACTTTTCACAACAGACATAAAATAGCTCGTGACATTCAGCAGTTCAGATCGAATTATCTGTCAGATTCTTTTCAGATCATTATGTCATAGTTGCATTTGGAGTCAAAAAAAAATGATGGAAACAGGGCTCAGCTGTATTTTATGCACATGTGATGCCACTTTTCAAATAAAAAGAGCATTGCCGATATATAAGTAAACAAGGAGCTTCCTAAAATGTCAATGCAGTTCAAACAAACCTCTATACCAACCTGGGAACTGAGATCTGGGCATAATGGTTTCCATCCCAACGCACCTTCACGCCAAAAGATGTTTGAAGGGTGATGAACTGACCAGCAAGACTAACAGACATGAGAGGCGAGGGGGAGTGGGGGAGAGCCACCCGTTGTCCATTCACCTGATTTAGTGATGAAGAAAAAGATGATAGAAAGACATTAAACAGATGGTGTAAACCTCTGATTTGTGGACAGCTTAGTGAGTAAAACTGGAGGAAGAGTGTGGATCTATTTCTGTCTGAGTCTGTCACTGTTTCAGATTAGTTCTTTGTTAAGTTGTTCAATTCAATTCAAGGACTCGCCCGTTATACATAGACACAACACTAGTTCATCCCTTGAGTTAGGGCTTCTTATGTTTTTAACAAAGCTTCATAGATCAGTGTTAAGAAGCTTAACAAAGAAAGAGACAAAAACACTCCTCTGAAAATGGTGAGGCTCAATAACTGGACTGAAAATGAGTGAAAAAGCAGCTTGTGTCCTCAAAAACATTGAAAGACCCTCAGGAAGCCTGCAGAACTATTGCTTAAGACCACTTTCAAAATTACAAGAAAGTCTGGCTTGGAAGACATGAGGGACAGATCAAGACTTTTGCACAGCTCTGTCATTTCAGTAGGATTTCACACCGGATTAAGACATACATGGTGATGATACAGCTGGCGTGTGTGGCACGTGTATAGGCACACGTTTTGCCGAAACACAGAAACTATAACAGATAATGGAAGTAATTGATTTTATATACTGACCAGTGTTCTCCTGGCCTTCATCAGGATCACAGTGATTCCATTCACTGTCACATATAGTTTTCTCAGGTATGACACTCCTGCAACTCCTCTCTCCTCATTCTTTCCCTCCACAGAGAACCAAGGACCTGCACAGGGAACACCACAGCAATCAGAAATATTGTGTGTTTATATTAGAGGTGAGTATTGGCAGATATTAGCATATTCTGTTCTTTACATTAGCATACAAAGCACCATTGACATTCAGTGTTTTCTTCTTTCAGCAAATGTGTGAATGAAACAATATGTGTCATGCTTCCTGATGATTCAGTGTACAAATGTTGACTGGAGCAGACTAATGTTCTATGGTTGTTTGAACCTGTCCTGTAATTGTAGTGAACTGATCATGGTAATGAATGGATGATACTCATTTAACTCATTTAAATGTCAACTGATCTGTGGGTTTGGTGTGGCAAGTCTTTCAAAAATAGAAAAAAATACAAAGAGAAACCAATGAAAATGTGTGCATACCTGTACTATTCCTACAGGTTCTGGCCAGCGTGTAAGTACAAGTTCCCATGAAACTGTAGTACTTCTTGTCAAATGTGTTGTAGTGAGGATCCCCAGAGACTACACAGTCCTGGGAGCCTGAGAAAAAGGGAACAAAGAGCCTGGATTCATCAGGATCACAAGACTAAAGCACAGCTGAACTCACTGTAAAACAATTATTCAATAAGCGTGCACTTCACTTCTGCTTGGACTTACGTTGGCATTAAAAACAGATACAGTGACAACAGAATTTTCTGACTAGACAGAAAAGCAGATTCGTTGCTTTCTTTCCTAAAGAAAAGCAACGAATCTATGATTCGATGATTCTATGATTTGTGTTACTAAGAAATGCATGTAACAATTAGAATGTAACAGGCAAAGCTTACTCATTTTGGATCTAAAAATACAAACATACCAGTGGGATAGCAGCCCAGCTCTCCATCCTGGAGTTTACATTCGTGCATCGGGGGACATTCCGAGGGTTCACAGGTAATGCCGGCAGCATCACACCGACACTTTGCTTGCAGTCTTCCTCAAAAAACTCCTCTCCAGGCTGAGAGATGCACAACAAAAGTGACAGTTCAGCATAGTGCACACAGTTGATTGTTTGTAATTATTTTATGCATGAAAGTGTTGTTTTGGAGAGCTCATAAACACATGACAGTTTTCTTTTGGAATTTTGTGGCATTTGCCCACATAAGTAAAAGTGACCTGACACACATAAATCATGCACTGCTGGTCTATCAGACTGTACCTCATAATATTGACCGTTCGAGTGCTTGCAGCCACACGAGTCCTCCTTGATGCACTTGCCAGCACTCAGGACGTAGCTGGGATCACACACACAGGCCTCAGAGCACGGACCAGCGCAGGAGGGGGGTCTTCCAAAACATGTCTCCTGACAAGGATCTGCACAGGGTTCGTAGTGGCTGTTGGGGGGGCAGCTTAGTGCTAAGGAGACCACAAAGGCTGAAGTTAGTGACAGGGAATAAAAGTATGTGCTGGAAATATTAAGAGAGTCTAGTGATTCGGAATGACAGCTTTTCACAAGAATACTTAAAGATCATTTTTGAACTGACATAAAGCTTTTTGTGTGATTTTGTCCCAACTGCTCAGCCAAGATTGTTTTAGCTAAAGATGTTTTATGAATACAGGACTAAATTAGATCATTTGTCCTTCCAGCACTCACGGCAGAAAGTTTCATTCCTCCATTGTCCAATGCTGACCCCACGGTCTTGGCATTCATTGACATAGGCTTCAATGGCTTCACACAAAATGGGCTTGGCTCCATCCAGCTCACACAAGTCAAAGACACAGTCCTTGAAGTAATTCTGAGAACAAAACATTAGTTTGTTATGATGCTTAATATTACGATGCACCAACTAAAAGCAGAAATTCAAAAGATGTGCTTCACATTCATATCTGTTACCCATATTTCTACAATCAAGCTCAATACATACAATAACTTATGATGTGTCAACAGAAGCTAGTCTTTCATTAATACACCTTTATCATTAAGTTGGTGCATTGTGTTCACACATTTACATACATAAATTCACTATACTGTACTATACTCTATGTACTAATCTACATGTACATACATTGGGGTTGACTTTTGGGTGGCACACAGAAAAAGGGCCATTTTTGTCCAGCAGAATGCCACAATAACCAGAGCTTTCATACAGTTCCCGGTCTTCTTCATCACACCCGGGGATGGTAGTGTTGGGTTTCTTATTACATCTGTCAAGACAAATGTTCAGCATAAAAAATGTTGTCTTTTTGTCAGTGGTGCATATAATGAGAACATTTCTAAAAGGAAAAAAAGGATTTGAAGTGTTGGTACACGCTTGTATCTTATGTAATTCTTACTCGGGATCCGTGTTCCAACTGTGTCCAAAGTCATTGGCATTGGCAGCCAAGCTTCCATCTGGTTTGCGGAAGTCATCTTTAGTATTTCCATCATAGTCGCCACACAGTCCACACAGCTTGTTCTGATAGCTGCAGATTACAGGAAAATGAGCACGTCACAGTTTTGTGGAAGCAAGAGTAACAATTCATTCAGCCTTGCAACTTGTTTTAATTCCAGCCAAATGCTGCTTCATTTTCAACATTAGGCTGAACCTCACACTAAAATGAGAATCTAATAACTTGTGCCGAGCATCTGCACAGTTCCAACATTATTGCACTTCTGAGACTGGAAATTCTGTGACTCCGTTTTAGACTGAAAAGTCTTGGATTGGATTGAGTGTGGACAGGCAGGAATGGAGGCTTTGAAAAGATCACACATCCACATCAGATGATAGATTGGTAAATTTGTCATTACCTATGTTTCCACGACTTGTCACATTCCCATGTGGATAAAAACAAAACACTTTCAATATCTGCTGATATTCTCTATGCTAGCAGCTGCTGTGCCATTCAGTTCTGCCTTTTAGCACCTTATTACTGCCTACACATGAAAGAGTCATGTTCAGTTTACATCAAAAGTCCAAATATGTTTTAGTCCCGTTAGTATGGATGTGGATTTCTGGACAAGTAGTTATTCAGAGAATTTTTCTTCATAATGAAAACATGACTTTGGTCTTCACTCACTCTTTGATCACTTTGATGTCCATGAAGTGGTTTCCATCATAGCGAACAGTCACACCGAAGTTCATGGAGACAGTGTAGTGTTTTCCTGACTTGAACACAGAAACACCAGGGGCCGGGGAGAGTGGCAGGTTGACATTGGTCCCATTAACCTGTATGTGAAAAGAAGGGATGATTAATAAATTTAGCACCAAAAAGTAATGAAATTTGTCTTTCATACTTTGTTCTAACAATGCAAAAACAGCAATAGACCTTATACCATTGGAAAGCCTGTTTATTTCTCCCATTTATCCATACACAATAAGAACTTTTTTTTATTTTTATCATTTTATATGTTATATTCATATAATTTTCAAATTAAATCAGTGCTGAAATGACCTGCTGTAACTGGTTGGGGAGAGAAATTTCTAAGAGTGTGACTGTTTTTGAACTGCAAAACAGGAATACATGCAGAATACGAGGGTTCCTCCTCCCATTTCTTACCTGCACAGTGCCACCTTTGAGAATGGAGATCTTCATCATGTGTGCATATACATGGACAGCCTTCACATATGAGACGGTTGGCGTGTTATACCGATTTTCATTGTCAGCATGGACCTCAAAGTATGGCACACTTGTGTCATTGCATGGACTAGACATCAGATAGCTGCAGTTGCCCATGAAGTTGTAATTGCGTTGTCAAAAGTGGTGTAGTGTGGATCACCAGATGCTATGCAAGTGGATGTACCTGAGGGGAAAACTGTAAGTGAGCAATTTTTTTTCCAAATATTCAGACATTCAATTAAGTATTTACAGGGTGTATTAATCTCACCGCTGGAAACTATCAACTTACAACTTCATAACGTAATGTATTTAGATTTAATTTATTACACAGTATTTGTTAAATCATGTTTAAGCACAGCTCAAAAAACTGTTGTCTTCAGGTGTGGCTAGACCATCCATTGCTCAAATTACACATATTAAAGGTACAAGTTCCAATACAAATTCTTTGATAAGTTATCCGACATTATTATTACCTTTAGGATAACAGCCTGCAACACCATTAATCTCTCGACACTCTCAGTGGGATCGCAGGAATTGTCAACACATTCCAAAGTGTAGTTCCCTGCACAGTGACACAGCTTTGTGCAGCCGTCTCCAAACACACCTCACCAGGCTGGATAAAATGAACACAGTCAATACTGAGATGTATACTATAAGTCAGAAAATGTACACAGTATACAGTACTAACTAGGATATCTGACCTCATAATAGTTATTTTGGTCATCTAAACAGCCACATTTTCCAGTGGCACACAACGACTTCCTTTGAAGACAAAGCCTGGTTTGCAGAAACAGCCACTGATACAGGAGCCAGAACAGTTGGTGGAGGGTTCCATACAGGTGGGAATACAAGCTGGACCACACTCAATATACTCTGCGTTAGGAGGGCAGGGGTCTGTGGAGAAAGAATATGATGCAACATAAATATGAGCAGGAATGGAAAAGAAAAGTTCACAAGTTCTTGAGTGAAATGTCACTGAAAAAACATCTGATAAAACATGTCTTACTTGGTGGCTTGGATGTACTTGGTTTAGGTGTAGTTGGTCCAGGGGTTGTTACTGGTGGCAGAGGAGTGTTGGCTGAACTATAAATGAAACAGCACATAGTTTCTCATGTTGACACTTACACACCCGACCCATGTTTCTGAACGTGCAGAAAGAATGAAGATTACCAGATCCTGAGCAGATACCATTTCCTGAACAAACAAGTGGTGCCGGGTACAACAAACTCTGCCCCAGGAAGACTTTTTTTGCTGATCTGAGTGTTGTCCATCTTACAAACATGTCACTCTTCAAATATTGACTCACCCTTCCCTCCTTCAGAATTTTAGGCCAATTTCAAAACTGCCTTTCATCTCCAAAATTTTTAAAAAGTGGTGGCCAACCGGCTAATAGAAATTTTAACTGCTCATAACATTTTAGATCAATTTCAGTCTGGTTTTGCCAGATGCACTCAACTGAAACTGCTCCTCTTAAAGCTTCAAATGATATTTTAACGCGTAGAGATGCAAGTGAATATTCACTTCTTGTACTTTTGGATCTCTCAGCTGCCTTTGATACTATTGATCATGGTATCCTGAATGAGAGACTTAGAACTTGTGTTGGTATCTCTGGGTCAGCTCTTGAATGGTTGTCTTCTTATCTGACTCAGAGGAGCTTCTTAGTTGCTTCACTAATTTTATGTCCTCCACTGCTACCCTATCTTGTGGTGTGCCCCAAGGCTCAGCCCTGGGACCAATCCTGTTTGCTCTATACATGCTTCCACTTGGACACATCCTTAACAACTTTGAAGGCATCACATACCATTGCTACGCAGATGATATTCAGTTGTACATGTCTTTTAAACTGCAGAATGCAGCTAAATGATCTGTTCTTCAAGACTGCATTCATGTTATAAAGAAATAACTGCAGTTATTACTACATTTCTTGTGTACTCTAGTCATATAAAGCACTTCACACTATAACCCACATTCACCCATTCATGCAGACCTTTTTGTGTCACACTCACTCACTCGCTGATGGGCACATGGATGGACAGACTTTGGATTCACTGTATAAGATAGGATAATTCACACAAACCTCATATGTGTTTAATAGAATATAACCTTCAGGTGTGTGTGAGGTTGTGTGATTAACATACCAGAGGGCGGCATTCATATTCTCCATCGTGTAGTTGGCAGCTCTCAGTGGCTGGGTTACAGCTGGTGTTATGACACTGCATCAGACCTCCACTGTGACACATACACTTTGCTCACAACCCTCCAAGTACCAGTCATCACCCAACTGACAACATACAGACAATGCAAAAAATAATCAGAAATACTGTCATGTAATACTCAGACTAACCCACACTATAACTCCAAGGTCTTTTAAAGTCAGATGCAATGCATTACAATATACATAATTTCTCTCAATGAATAAGTTGCCACTGAAAAACCCTTGTTGTAACATTGACAGGTTTGTGCCAACTGCAGTGTGTCCACCTTTAATTTAGGTGAGTGGGATCTCCTTGTACTGGGGTGTGTGTGTGGTGTGTGTGTGGTGTGTGTGTGTGCGTGTGTGCGTGCGTGCGTGTGCGCGTGCGTGCGTGCGTGTGCGCGCACGCGCTGGTGTGTGTGTGGTGTGTCTCTATGCTCTTCAATGACTGTGCTTGTGAAGTGGCACTATATAAATGAAACTGAACAACTGTCCAGTGAACTCTGGCCATATTTTGTAATATCAACTAAACTTTCGATGAAATTCAGACCAACTTTATTTTATATCAGATGTAAACCTCATGATAAAGTGAGGTTAGCACATTTTAAGAATAAATGGAATGTGGTTTTAAATTGCTTGAAGGCTGTTTGCACTTACAGGATGATAGGTTCCACTAGTGTCCACACAGCCACAGTCTCTCAGTGCCACACATTTGGCGTCGCTGAGAATGAAGCCAGGGTTACACTCGCAACCCTCCACACAGACGTCCTCACAGCCATGTGGTCCGACCACACCAAGACATGTCTCAGGACATGAACTCACGCACAGGGAGTAGGAGCTGTTGGGAGGACAGGCCAGGGCTGTTTGGACAAACGGGGATATAAAATAGTGAGAGGGAACAACAGTAGACAAAGGGCAAAGTAGAAGAGGAGCGATTCATTGATTATGGAGGGGCACTAGGATGAATCAAACAAAGGGCAGGATAGAGAGGAACAGATACTAGAATTAAGACATAAATGAAAGGATAAACATTAGGATGTAGGTAGGATGACATGAATGTTGGGCTTTCTTCTGTTCCAGTAATACCGGTTTAAGGTGAAGTCACCCATTTCTAATTTAGCCATTGTCTATTCCATCTATTCTCTAAAAGCACTTTAGATTTTCAAATTCTAATTTATCATCTGTCATCATCCCACAGAACCAAAACATTCATTACCAATTGTTTTTAAAACTATAAATATCTAGTCTTAAAGATGCCACAGACATCTGAGAATTAGAATTAGCCAAAAACATACACATTTGTTGTCAAAGGAAGTGCAAGGAAACTTATTTATACATCATGATACAGCCCACCACATATGGTGCAAGTTCCCAAACTTTACATGTCACTTTTGGGGTGGAATTTCTCTGCCTAAAAATGTATGGTTGTATATACTTTAAGAAAAGGGGGGAAGCTTTCGGCAGTTTTAGAGGGAAAAAAATATTTACCATAAAAGCACTCAATGGAAAAGGACAGACAATATTTCCTGCGTTGTTCACACATTAACGCAGCAGGATCAGGAGTGTGCACTGCATTATTGGGTATTCTAACTTCTCCTCCTACTTACTTAGGTACTTACTTAGGATTATAAATGTAAATTACAATTTTGTGGAGCAGGGTGTAAAATGTTTTAGTTACATGAAGACCAATTTCCAAGAATGAAGCTTTGGCAAGCCTAGGTGAGGTCACAGTGACTATGTCTATCTTTTAGATACAGTTTATGGTGTTCACAAAGCATACCTGATGCCGAAACAAAGACAACAAATATCCTCTTCCAAAAAAGAAGGTTCATCTTATTAAACTAGTGAGAACTTACGGCAAGAAGTCAGGAGTCCTCCAATGGTGACTTTGGCTCCAGCACTCTGCATGGCGTCAGTGTAGGCCTGGAGCTGGTCACACAGCACGTGCTGCTGGCCATTGAACTGGACACATGTCATACCACACAGCTTTGGAAGAATGGCGTGGGATTAACTACATTGAATACACTCCCTGAAACAGAGAAAAACCCTCAGCTCAGTTTAGGAGGATAGCCCCTATGCACCATGACTTTATCCATCAAGCATATCTATATATATATCCATCTATATATTATATATTATATATATATATAGATATATATATATATATATATTTATATAATTTAGACCCTATTTTGGAACATAGTCATTTTCGATGACTTTCAAACTGGTGATTTCAAAAGATTTTATGTTCTTTTACCCACAGATGAATGCTGAGGCTCTCTTCCCAATTCATTAAAATGAGACATTGGAATAAGTTGTCTAGAGGCCAAGATAGCTGTCAAGTGGTAGACTTGGTTTGCTTTGGATTCATCATTATGCTGCAGAATGAATTTGAAAATTGACCCGACCTCTGACCTCTGGGTCTGTGTAATAAAATCTACCTAGAAAATAACTTTTCTATCATCTATTTGTCATTTTTGTGAAAAAGCATTTTCTATATTCAGGAAGCACATAAAAATAATAATACATTTTATTTGTAAGCGCATTTCAAACACCCAAGGAACACTTTACAGAATATAATAATAAAAAAAACAAAACAACAACAACCAAGATTTCATTTCAGACAACCAGGTGGTGAGGGAGGAGGGAGGGAGTGATGAGTTAGGAAGCAGGGAAATGAATACTAAATTAACCAAAGATATTGCCAAGGGAAGAAGATAAGTAATAAAGAGGAGGGGCCCCAGGTCAAACCCTGAGGCACACCTGTGGTAACAGGGAGGGGTGGGATTTGAAAGACTAAGTTTGATGACTTAAGTCATTCAAATCTAGCACAGACTAACTTCACTCTGTTGAAATAACTCAGGGTACCCTCAAAAGCCCACATCTCTAAACTGTCAGTCTGCTGGTGTGACTTCATTTGCTCCCCTGCTCAAAATTATTTTACAGGTCAGCTTGAGTGTTTTTTCCGGGCATTTTACCATCTATCTCAAGGGGTTTTTCAAGGTTGGCAAAAAAAATTAATTAATTAAAACCGCAAGCGGGTGATGATCGGGCCCTCGCACCCGACGCATGTGGACCCGTGACCAGTGGCGCACTCGGAGGTTTTTGATTGTGATGGTGTGCAGAATGTCTGTAACCAATTTCTACATTTCTGTGAAACTAAATCTTTTGCTTTCCATATAAACCAATGCAGTATTTGGGGTGTGGTCACGGCTGTATCGTGCAAAATAGAGCATGGGTCTCATTTACTTTTTTGATCAGGATGATGTCAAGCATCTTGAAACAAATTTTCATGCATTTCACAGAAACTAATTTGGTGGATGCTATACAAATTTTCATTTGTTTCTGTAGGGGGCGCTCTTGCATCTATAGCCTTGAATCCGTAGTTATGGGTTCAGCCTGAGTGTGTACATGAGTGATTACATTTTTAGGCTGATCGGGCCAAGCATGTGCGAACGAGAGCCCAAAAAATTTTGTGGCAGGGAGAAAAAGGAAGGCCAACTTCATCGGCCTGGTGTGACAGGCCGTTGACTATTCTACAAAACCATGATAACTTTTGATGGGCTACTGTCTAGATGATCTGGAGCCATTTTGGTCTCACTGGGTGAAATGCCCTAGGAGGACTGACTTCCTGTAGGGTTTCGGGTATGGGTCCAAGAGACATTTTGTACGTCTTAGGATGTTACATGAGCCTGCACAATTTCAGATATGTAGATAAAATGTAGCTCCGGGGCGCAAAAAACATGGTATTTCATGATAGGTGGCGCTCTACGTTTAGGGACTTTATGCATATCGTGTTCAGGGCAGGAGGCTTATCAAACCACTAAAGTTTGACGCAGATTGGGCAATGTGGCTTTGGGTTACTGCCATTTTTGTCTTCAAAAAAAAAAGCAATGTAAGAAAACAATGTAAGGCCAACTCCTTAAGGATTTTCAGGGGAAATTTGAGATGGTTCTGCTCAACTACCTTGGAGCTGTACCTCAAAGTGTCAAACATGACATTTCCTGTACCCACTAGGTGGCACTGCGACTGTCAGTAAATATTATCATATGTATGGGTTCAGGGGCGGACCGTCATCCTACTGCGGAAGTTTGATCCAGATTGGATAATGCAGGTTTGAACGAGAGGCAATCAAATTTTCCTGGCGAATGATCAAACTTGACTGTGGTGTCACGGCCACGCCCTCTGGTGAAAACTCACCATTTTTGAAATTTAGATTCCCCCTGCTGTGTAGACAAGACAAAACAAATATGAAGTTGATAACATCCAAAACCTCTGAGTATTAGAGAAAGTATAGGGCAGAAAATGGCTAAAATCAACCATTTAATTCAAAATGGCGGACTTCCTGTTGGGTTTAGGCCATTGGACCGTGTGGTCTTTTTGTTCGTCTGGACATGTTACATATGTGTACCAAATTTCATACATGTACGTGAAACTACAGCAGAGGGAATTGAACTAAAGGTGGCGCTGTAGAGCCATTTTGAAAGGGCCATGCCTGATAACCATTAAAATACTTAAATTTTCACCAGACCTGACGTGTGCAAAATTTCAAGAGTTTTTGAGTGTGTTTAGGCCCTCAAAAAAAGCAATTCATTTGTTTGAATGTCCAAAGCAATTACAATAGGGCCTTCGCACAGGTTGCGCTCAGGCCCTAAAAAGTTGTAAAAACCCAGGAATCTCAACAGTTTAAGCAGATCAATAACCCAAAGCACATGAGTTCTAGATTCTTACCGGAAGGGTCCAGCAGGGTCTGTAATTTTACCAACATTTGTCTGGTTTTACTACTTCAGCCTCCAAGTCGGGGTCGCAGTCCGGGTCAGGCTTTGTTCCTGGGGTGCAGCTGATCAATACAAACACAAAACACCGTGGCATTCCCTTCAATACGTCAGAGAGACTCCGACAGTAGGTTAACAAAAGACGGAACCATAGGAAATGAGAGACACAAAGAGATACATGTGTTTGAGCTCACAAGTCATCTTCATCTTCTTCTGTCTGCCAGCTGTTCCCAAAATCATTGGCATTTCCTACCACGGTGCCATCGGGTTTAGTAAAGTCATTGTCTGGGTTCCCATCATAGTCACCGCAAAGGCCACACATCTGGTCAAAGTAGGAGCTGGAGGACAAAGACAATATTTACAAGGTGTTGTTTAGCCCTTTAATGTCACTCTAGAAAAGACTGAAGAGAATGCAAGAATCTCTGATGCAGTAGGCCAGGGCATCATCACTGTTTGGTAAAGTAGCATAACTCCACCATCTTTGAATTGCAACTTGCACAAATGGACAGTTGCTATTGTTCAAGACTTTTCACAACAGACATAAAATAGCTCGTGACATTCAGCAGTTCAGATCGAATTATCTGTCAGATTCTTTTCAGATCATTATGTCATAGTTGCGTTTGGAGTCAAAAAAAAATGATGGAAACAGGGCTCAGCTGTATTTTATGCACATGTGATGCCACTTTTCAAATAAAAAGAGCATTGCCGATATATAAGTAAACAAGGAGCTTCCTAAAATGTCAATTGCAGTTCAAACAAACCTCTATACCAACCTGGGAACTGAGATCTGGGCATAATGGTTTCCATCCAACGCACCTTCACGCCAAAAGATGTTGAAGGGTGATGAACTGACCAGCAAGACTAACAGACATGAGAGGAGAGGGGGAGTGGGGGAGAGCCACCCGTTGTCCATTCACCTGATTTAGTGATGAAGAAAAAGATGATAGAAAGACATTAAACAGATGGTGTAAACCTCTGATTTGTGGCAGCTTAGTGAGTAAAACTGGAGGAAGAGTGTGGATCTATTTCTGTCTGAGTCTGTCACTGTTTCAGATTAGTTCTTTGTTAAGTTGTTCAATTCAATTCAAGGACTCGCCCGTTATACATAGACACAACACTAGTTCATCCTTGAGTTAGGGCTTCTTATGTTTTTAACAAAGCTTCATAGATCAGTGTTAAGAAGCTTAACAAAGAAAGAGACAAAAACACTCCTCTGAAAATGGTGAGGCTCAATAACTGGACTGAAAATGAGTGAAAAAGCAGCTTGTGTCCTCAAAACGTTGAAAGACCCTCAGGAAGCCTGCAGAACTATTGCTTAAGACCACTTTCAAATTACAAGAAAGTCTGGCTTGGAAGACATGAGGGACAGATCAAGACTTTGCACAGCTCTGTCATTTCAGTAGGATTTCACACCGGATTAAGACATACATGGTGATGATACAGCTGGCGTGTGTGGCACGTGTATAGGCACACGTTTTGCCGAAACACAGAAACTATAACAGATAATGGAAGTAATTGATTTTATATACTGACCAGTGTTCTCCTGGCCTTCATCAGGATCACAGTGATTCCATTCACTGTCACATATAGTTTTCTCAGGTATGACACTCCTGCAACTCCTCTCTCCTCATTCTTTCCCTCCACAGAGAACCAAGGACCTGCACAGGGAACACCACAGCAATCAGAAATATTGTGTGTTTATATTAGAGGTGAGTATTGGCAGATATTAGCATATTCTGTTCTTTACATTAGCATACAAAGCACCATTGACATTCAGTGTTTTTCTTCTTTCAGCAAATGTGTGAATGAAACAATATGTGTCATGCTTCCTGATGATTCAGTGTACAAATGTTGACTGGAGCAGACTAATGTTCTATGGTTGTTTGAACCTGTCCTGTAATTGTAGTGAACTGATCATGGTAATGAATGGATGATACTCATTTAACTCATTTAAATGTCAACTGATCTGTGGGTTTGGTGTGGCAAGTCTTTCAAAAATAGAAAAAAATACAAAGAGAAACCAATGAAAAATGTGTGCATACCTGTACTATTCCTACAGGTTCTGGCCAGCGTGTAAGTACAAGTTCCCATGAAACTGTAGTACTTCTTGTCAATGTGTTGTAGTGAGGATCCCCAGAGACTACACAGTCCTGGGAGCCTGAGAAAAGGGAACAAAGAGCCTGGATTCATCAGGATCACAAGACTAAAGCACAGCTGAACTCACTGTAAAACAATTATCTAGCTTTACTAGCTTTACCTCATTTTGGATCTAAAAAATACAAACATACCAGTGGGATAGCAGCCCAGCTCTCCATCCTGGAGTTTACATTCGTGCATCGGGGGACATTCCGAGGGTTCACAGGTAATGCCGGGCAGCATCACACCGACACTTTTGCTTGCAGTCTTCCTCAAAAACTCCTCTCCAGGCTGAGAGATGCACAACAAAAGTGACAGTTCAGCATAGTGCACACACTTGATTGTTTGTAATTATTTTATGCATGAAAGTGTTGTTTTGGAGAGCTCATAAACACATGACAGTTTTCTTTTGGAATTTTGTGGCATTTGCCCACATAAGT
This sequence comes from Archocentrus centrarchus, assembly GCF_007364275.1. NCBI lineage: Eukaryota > Metazoa > Chordata > Actinopteri > Cichliformes > Cichlidae > Archocentrus > Archocentrus centrarchus. Next base: position 324,212 of record NW_022060254.1, read on the forward strand.
AAAAGTGACCTGACACACATAAATCATGCACTGCTGGTCTATCAGACTGTACCTCATAATATTGACCGTTCGAGTGCTTGCAGCCACACGAGTCCTCCTTGATGCACTTGCCAGCACTCAGGACGTAGCTGGGATCACACACACAGGCCTCAGAGCACGGACCAGCGCAGGAGGGGGGTCTTCCAAAACATGTCTCCTGACAAGGATCTGCACAGGGTTCGTAGTGGCTGTTGGGGGGGCAGCTTAGTGCTAAGGAGACCACAAAAGGCTGAAGTTAGTGACAGGGAATAAAAGTATGTGCTGGAAATATTAAGAGAGTCTAGTGATTCGGAATGACAGCTTTTCACAAGAATACTTAAAGATCATTTTTGAACTGACATAAAGCTTTTTGTGTGATTTTGTCCCAACTGCTCAGCCAAGATTGTTTTCAGCTAAATATGTTTTATGAATACAGGACTAAATTAGATCATTTGTCCTTCCAGCACTCACGGCAGAAGTTTCATTCCTCCATTGTCCAATGCTGACCCCACGGTCTTGGCATTCATTGACATAGGCTTCAATGGCTTCACACAAAATGGGCTTGGCTCCATCCAGCTCACACAAGTCAAAGACACAGTCCTTGAAGTAATTCTGAGAACAAAACATTAGTTTGTTATGATGCTTAATATTACGATGCACCAACTAAAAGCAGAAATTCAAAAGATGTGCTTCACATTCATATCTGTTACCCATATTTCTACAATCAAGCTCAATACATACAATAACTTATGATGTGTCAACAGAAGCTAGTCTTTCATTTAATACACCTTTATCATTAAGTTGGTGCATTGTGTTCACACATTTACATACATAAATTCACTATACTGTACTATACTCTATGTACTAATCTACATGTACATACATTGGGGTTGACTTTTGGGTGGCACACAGAAAAAGGGCCATTTTTGTCCAACAGAATGCCACAATAACCAGAGCTTTCATACAGTTCCCGGTCTTCTTCATCACACCCGGGGATGGTAGTGTTGGGTTTCTTATTACATCTGTCAAGACAAATGTTCAGCATAAAAATGTTGTCTTTTGTCAGTGGTGCATATAATGAGAACATTTCTAAAAGGAAAAAAAGGATTTGAAGTGTTGGTACACGCTTGTATCTTATGTAATTCTTACTCGGGATCCGTGTTCCAACTGTGTCCAAAGTCATTGGCATTGGCAGCCAAGCTTCCATCTGGTTTGCGGAAGTCATCTTTAGTATTTCCATCATAGTCGCCACACAGTCCACACAGCTTGTTCTGATAGCTGCAGATTACAGGAAAATGAGCACGTCACAGTTTTGTGGAAGCAAGAGTAACAATTCATTCAGCCTTGCAACTTGTTTTAATTCCAGCCAAATGCTGCTTCATTTTCAACATTAGGCTGAACCTCACACTAAAATGAGAATCTAATAACTTGTGCCGAGCATCTGCACAGTTCCAACATTATTGCACTTCTGAGACTGGAAATTCTGTTGACTCCGTTTTAGACTGAAAAGTCTTGGATTGGATTGAGTGTGGACAGGCAGGAATGGAGGCTTTTGAAAAGATCACACATCCACATCAGATGATAGATTGGTAAATTTGTCATTACTTATGTTTCCACGACTTGTCACATTCCCATGTGGATAAAAACAAAAACACTTTCAATATCTGCTGATATTCTCTATGCTAGCAGCTGCTGTGCCATTCAGTTCTGCCTTTTAGCACCTTATTACTGCCTACACATGAAAGAGTCATGTTCAGTTTACATCAAAAGTCCAAATATGTTTTTAGTCCCGTTAGTATGGATGTGGATTTCTGGACAAGTAGTTATTCAGAGAATTTTTCTTCATAATGAAAACATGACTTTGGTCTTCACTCACTCTTTGATCACTTTGATGTCCATGAAGTGGTTTCCATCATAGCGAACAGTCACACCGAAGTTCATGGAGACAGTGTAGTGTTTTCCTGACTTGAACACAGAAACACCAGGGGCCGGGGAGAGTGGCAGGTTGACATTGGTCCCATTAACCTGTATGTGAAAAGAAGGGATGATTAATAAATTTAGCACCAAAAAAGTAATGAAATTTGTCTTTCATACTTTGTTCTAACAATGCAAAAACAGCAATAGACCTTATACCATTGGAAAGCCTGTTTATTTCTCCCATTTATCCATACACAATAAGAACTTTTTTTTATTTTATCATTTTATATGTTATATTCATATAATTTTCAAATTAAATCAGTGCTGAAATGACCTGCTGTAACTGGTTGGGGAGAGAAATTTCTAAGAGTGTGACTGTTTTTGAACTGCAAAACAGGAATACATGCAGAATACGAGGGTTCCTCCTCCCATTTCTTACCTGCACAGTGCCACCTTTGAGAATGGAGATCTTCATCATGTGTGCATATACATGGACAGCCTTCACATATGAGACGGTTGGCGTGTTATACCGATTTTCATTGTCAGCATGGACCTCAAAGTATGGCACACTTGTGTCATTGCATGGACTAGACATCAGATAGCTGCAGTTGCCCATGAAGTTGTAATTGCGTTTGTCACAAGTGGTGTAGTGTGGATCACCAGATGCTATGCAAGTGGATGTACCTGAGGGGAAACTGTAAGTGAGCAATTTTTTTTTTCCAAATATTTCAGACATTCAATTAAGTAATTTACAGGGTGTATTAATCTCACCGCTGGAAACTATCAACTTACAACTTCATAACGTAATGTATTTAGATTTAATTTATTACACAGTATTTGTTAAATCATGTTTCAGCACAGCTCCAAAAACTGTTGTCTTCAGGTGTGACTAGACCATCCATTGCTCAAATTACACATATTAAAGGTACAAGTTCCAATACAAATTCTTTGATAAGTTATCAGACATTATTATTACCTTTAGGATAACAGCCTGCAACACCATTAATCTCTCGACACTCTTCAGTGGGATCGCAGGAATTATCAACACATTCCAAAGTGTAGTTCCCTGCACAGTGACACAGCTTTGTGCAGCCGTCTCCAAACACAACCTCACCAGGCTGGATAAAATGAACACAGTCAATACTGAGAATGTATACTATAAGTCAGAAAATGTACACAGTATACAGTACTAACTAGGATATCTGACCTCATAATAGTTATTTTGGTCATCTAAACAGCCACATTTTTCCAGTGGCACACAACGACTTCCTTTGAAGACAAAGCCTGGTTTGCAGAAACAGCCACTGATACAGGAGCCAGAACAGTTGGTGGAGGGTTCCATACAGGTGGGAATACAAGCTGGACCACACTCAATATACTCTGCGTTAGGAGGGCAGGGGTCTGTGGAGAAAGAATATGATGCAACATAAATATGAGCAGGAATGGAAAAGAAAAAGTTCACAAGTTCTTGAGTGAAATGTCACTGAAAAAACATCTGATAAAACATGTCTTACTTGGTGGCTTGGATGTACTTGGTTTAGGTGTAGTTGGTCCAGGGGTTGTTACTGGTGGCAGAGGAGTTGTTGGCTGAACTATAAATGAAACAGCACATAGTTTCTCATGTTGACACTTACACAACCGACCCATGTTTCTGAACGTGCAGAAAGAATGAAGATTACCAGATCCTGAGCAGATACCATTTCCTGAACAAACAAGTGGTGCCGGGTACAACAAACTCTGCCCCAGGAAGACTTTTTTGCTGATCTGAGTGTTGTCCATCTTACAAACATGTCACTCTTCAAATATTGACTCACCCTTCCCTCCTTCAGAATTTTAGGCCAATTTCAAAACTGCCTTTCATCTCCAAAATTTTTAAAAAGTGGTGGCCAACCGGCTAATAGAAATTTTAACTGCTCATAATATTTTAGATCAATTTCAGTCTGGGTTTTGCCAGATGCACTCAACTGAAACTGCTCCTCTTAAAGCTTCAAATGATATTTTAACGCGTAGAGATGCAAGTGAATATTCACTTCTTGTACTTTTGGATCTCTCAGCTGCCTTTGATACTATTGATCATGGTATCCTGAATGAGAGACTTAGAACTTGTGTTGGTATCTCTGGGTCAGCTCTTGAATGGTTGTCTTCTTATCTGACTCAGAGGAGCTTCTTAGTTGCTTCCACTAATTTTATGTCCTCCACTGCTACCCTATCTTGTGGTGTGCCCCAAGGCTCAGCCCTGGGACCAATCCTGTTTGCTCTATACATGCTTCCACTTGGACACATCCTTAACAACTTTGAAGGCATCACATACCATTGCTACGCAGATGATATTCAGCTGTACATGTCTTTTAAACTGCAGAATGCAGCTAAATGATCTGTTCTTCAAGACTGCATTCATGTTATAAAGAAATAACTGCAGTTATTACTACATTTCTTGTGTACTCTAGTCATATAAAGCACTTCACACTATAACCCACATTCACCCATTCATGCAGACCTTTTTGTGTCACACTCACTCACTCGCTGATGGGCACATGGATGGACAGACTTTGGATTCACTGTATAAGAAGGATAATTCACACAAACCTCATATGTGTTTAATAGAATATAACCTTCAGGTGTGTGTGAGGTTGTGTGATTAACATACCCAGAGGGCGGCATTCATATTCTCCATCGTGTAGTTGGCAGCTCTCAGTGGCTGGGTTACAGCTGGTGTTATGACACTGTATCAGACCTCCACTGTGACACATACACTTTTGCTCACAACCCTCCAAGTACCAGTCATCACCCAACTGACAAACATACAGACAATGCAAAAAATAATCAGAAATACTGTCATGTAATACTCAGACTAACCCACACTATAACTCCAAGGTCTTTTAAAGTCAGATGCAATGCATTACAATATACATAATTTCTCTCAATGAATAAGTTGCCACTGAAAACCCTTGTTGTAACATTGACAGGTTTGTGCCAACTGCAGTGTGTCCACCTTTAATTTAGGTGAGTGTGGATCTCCTTTGTACTGGGGTGTGTGTGTGTGTGTGTGTGTGTGTGTGTGTGTGTGTGTGTGTGTGTGTGTGCGTGCGTGTGTGTGTGTGTGTGTGTGTGTGCGTGCGTGCGTGCGTGTGTGTGTGTGTGTGTGTGTGTGTGTGTGTGTGTGTGTGTGTGTGTGTGTGTGTGTGTGTCTCTATGCTCTTCAATGACTGTGCTTGTGAAGTGGCACTATATAAATGAAACTGAACAACTGTCCAGTTGACTCTGGCCATATTTTGTAATATCAACTAAACTTTTGATGAAATTCAGACCAACTTTATTTTATATCAGATGTAAACCTCATGATAAAGTGAGGTTAGCACATTTTAAGAATAAATGGAATGTGGTTTTAAATTGCTTGAAGGCTGGTTGCACTTACAGGATGATAGGTTCCACTAGTGTCCACACAGCCACAGTCTCTCAGTGCCACACATTTGGCGTCGCTGAGAATGAAGCCAGGGTTACACTCGCAACCCTCCACACAGACGTCCTCACAGCCATGTGGTCCGACCACACCAAGACATGTCTCAGGACATGAACTCACGCACAGGGAGTAGGAGCTGTTGGGAGGACAGGCCAGGGCTGTTTGGACAAACGGGGATATAAAATAGTGAGAGGGAACAACAGTAGACAAAGGGCAAAGTAGAAGAGGAGCGATTCATTGATTATGGAGGGGCACTAGGATGAATCAAACAAAGGGCAGGATAGAGAGGAACAGATACTAGAATTAAGACATAAATGAAAGGATAAACATTAGGATGTAGGTAGGATGACATGAATGTTGGGCTTTCTTCTGTTCCAGTAATACCGGTTTAAGGTGAAGTCACCCATTTCTAATTTAGCCATTGTCTATTCCATCTTATTCTCTAAAAGCACTTTAGATTTTCAAATTCTAATTTATCATCTGTCATCATCCCACAGAACCAAAACATTTCATTTACCAATTGTTTTTAAAACTATAAATATCTAGTCTTAAAGATGCCACAGACATCTGAGAATTAGAATTAGCCAAAAACATACACATTTGTTGTCAAAGGAAGTGCAAGGAAACTTATTTTATACATCATGATACAGCCCACCACATATGGTGCAAGTTCCCAAACTTTACATGTCACTTTTGGGGTGGAATTTTCTCTGCCTAAAAATGTATGGTTGTATATACTTTAAGAAAAGGGGGGAAGCTTTCGGCAGTTTTAGAGGGAAAAAAAATATTTTACCATAAAAGCACTCAATGGAAAAGGACAGACAATATTTCCTGCGTTGTTCACACATTAACGCAGCAGGATCAGGAGTGTGCACTGCATTATTGGGTATTCTAACTTCTCCTCCTACTTACTTAGGTACTTACTTAGGATTATAAATGTAAATTACAATTTTGTGGAGCAGGGTGTAAAATGTTTTAGTTACATGAAGACAATTTCCAAAGAATGAAGCTTTGGCAAGCCTAGGTGAGGTCACAGTGACTATGTCTATCTTTTAGATACAGTTTATGGTGTTCACAAAGCATACCTGATGCCGAAACAAAGACAACAAATAATCCTCTTCCAAAAAAGAAGGTTCATCTTATTAAACTAGTGAGAACTTACGGCAGAAGTCAGGAGTCCTCCAATGGTAGACGTTGGCTCCAGCACTCTGGCATGCGTCAGTGTAGGCCTGGAGCTGGTCACACAGCACGTGCTGCTGGCCATTGAACTGACACATGTCATACACACAGCTTTGGAAGAATGGCGTGGGATTAACTACATTGATACACTCCCTGAAACAGAGAAAAACCCTCAGTCAGTTTAGGGAGGATAAGGCCCCTATGCACAGTCCATGAATTTATCCATCAAGCATATATATATATATATATATATATATATATATATATATATATATATATATATATATATATATATATATATATATATATATTTAGACCCTATTTTGGAACATAGTCATTTTCGATGACTTTCAACTGGTGATTTCAAAGATTTTATGTTCTTTTAACCACAGATGAATGCTGAGGCTCTCTTCCCAATTCATTAAAATGAGAACATTGGAATAAGTGTCTAGAGGCCAAGATAGCTGTCAAGTGGTAAGACTTGGTTTGCTTTGGATTCATCATTATGCTGCAGAATGAATTTAAAATTGACCCGACCTCTGACCTCTGGGTCTGTGTAATAAAAATCTACCTAGAAAATAACTTTTCTATCATCTATTTGTCATTTTTGTTGAAAAAAGCATTTTCTATATTCAGGAAGCACAATAAAAATAATAATACATTTTATTTGTAAGCGCATTTCAAACACCCAAGGACACTTTACAGAATAATAATAATAAAAAAAAAAACAAAACAACAACAACCAAGATTTCATTTCAGACAACCAGGTGGTGAGGGAGGAGGGAGGGAGTGACGAGTTAGGAAGCAGGGAAAATGAATACTAAATTAACCAAAGATATTGCCAAGGGGAAGAAGATAAGTAATAAAGAGGAGGGGCCCCAGGACAAAACCCTGAGGCACACCTGTGGTAACAGGGGAGGGGTGGGATTTGAAAGACTTAAGTTTGATGAACTTAAGTCATTCAAATCTAGCACAGACTAACTTCACTCTGTTGAAATAACTCAGGGTACCCTCAAAAGCCCACATCTCTAAACTGTCAGTCTGCTGGTGTGACTTCATTTGCTCCCCTGCTCAAAATTATTTTACAGGTCAGCTTGGTGTTTTTTCCGGGCATTTTACCATCTATCTCAAGGGGTTTTTCAAGGTTGGCAAAAAAAATTAATTAATTAAAACCGCAAGCGGTGATGATCGGGCCCTCGCACCCGACGCACGTGGACCCGTGACCAGTGGCGCACTCGGAGGTTTTTTGATTGTGATGGTGTGCAGAATGTCTGTAACCAATTTCATACATTTCTGTGAAACTAAATCTTTTGCTTTCCATATAAACCCAATGTAGTATTTGGGGTGTGGTCACGGCTGTATCGTGCAAAATAGAGCATGGGTCTCATTGACTTTTTTTGATCAGGATGATGTCAAGCATCTTGAAACAAATTTTCATGCATTTCACAGAAACTAATTTTGTGGATGCTATACAAATTTTCATTTGTTTCTGTAGGGGGTGCTCTTGCATCTATAGCCTTGAATCCGTAGTTATGGGTTCAGCCTGAGTGTGTACATGAGTGATTACATTTTTAGGCTGATCGGGCCAAGCATGTGCGAATGAGTGCCCAAAAAATTTTGTGGCAAGGGAGAAAATGGAAGGCCAACTTCATCGGCCTGGTGTGACAAGGCCGTTGAATATTCTACAAAACCATGAATAACCTTTGATGGGCTACTTGTCTAGATGATCTGGAGCCATTTTGGTCTCACTGGGTGAAATGCCCTAGGAGGACTGACTTCCTGTAGGGTTTCAGGTATGGGTCCAAGAGACATTTTTGTACGTCTTAGGATGTTACATGAGCCTGCACAATTTCAGATATGTAGATAAAATGTAGCTCCGGGGCGCAAAAAACATGGTATTTCATGATAGGTGGCGCTCTAAGGTTTAGGGACTTTATGCATATCGTGTTCAGGGCAGGAGGCTTATCAAACCACTAAAGTTTGACGCAGATTGGGCAATGTGGCTTTGGGTTACTGCCATTTTTGTCTTCAAAAAAAAAAGCAATGTAAGAAAACAACGTAAGGCCAACTCCTTAAGGATTTTCAGGGGAAATTTGAGATGGTTCTGCTCAACTACCTTGGAGCTGTACCTCAAAGTGTCAAACATGACATTTCCTGTACCCACTAGGTGGCACTGCGACTGTCAGTAAATATTATCATATGTATGGGTTCAGGGGCGGACCGTCATCCTACTGCGGAAGTTTGATCCAGATTGGATAATGCAGGTTTGAACGAGAGGCAATCAAATTTTCCTGGCGAATGATCAAACTTAACTGTGGTGTCACGGCCACGCCCTCTGGTGAAAACTCACCATTTTTGAAATTTAGATTCCCCCTGCTGTGTAGACAAGACAAAACAAATATGAAGTTGATAACATCCAAAACCTCTGAGTTATTAGAGAAAGTATAAGGGCAGAAAATGGCTAAAATCAACCATTTAATTCAAAATGGCGGACTTCCTGTTGGGTTTAGGCCATTGGACCGTGTGGTCTTTTTTGTTCGTCTGGACATGTTACATATGTGTACCAAATTTCATACATGTACGTGAAACACAGCAGAGGGAATTGAACTAAAGGTGGCGCTGTAGAGCCATTTTGAAAGGGCCATGCCTGAAACCATTAAAATACTTAAATTTTCACCAGACCTGACGTGTGCAAAATTTCAAGAGTTTTTGAGCGTGTTTAGGCCCTCAAAAAAAAAGCAATTCATTTGTTTGAATGTCCAAAGCAATTACAATAGGGCCTTCGCACAGGTTGCGCTCAGGCCCTAAAAAGTTGTAAAAACCCAGGAATCTCAACAGTTTAAGCAGATCAATAACCCAAAGCACATGAGTTCTAGATTCTTACCGGAAGGGTCCAGCAGGGTCTGTAATTTTACCACATTTGTCTGGTTTTACTACTTCAGCCTCCAAGTCGGGGTCGCAGTCCGGGTCAGGCTTTGTTCCTGGGGTGCAGCTGATCAATACAAACACAAAACACAGTGGCATTCCCTTCAATACGTCAGAGAGACTCCGACAGTAGGTTAACAAAAGACGGAACCATAGGAAACGAGAGACACAAAGAGATACATGTGTTTGAGCTCACAAGTCATCTTCATCTTCTTCTGTCTGCCAGCTGTTCCCAAAATCATTGGCATTTCCTACCACGGTGCCATCGGGTTTAGTGAAGTCATTGTCTGGGTTCCCATCATAGTCACCGCAAAGGCCACACATCTGGTCAAAGTAGGAGCTGGAGGGACAAAGACAATATTTACAAGGTGTTGTTTAGCCCTTTAATGTCACTCTAGAAAAGACTGAAGAGAATGCAAGAATCTCTGATGCAGTAGGCCAGGGCATCATCACTGTTTGGTAAAAGTAGCATAACTCCACCATCTTTGAATTGCAACTTGCACAAATGGACAGTTGCTATTGTTTCAAGAACTTTTCACAACAGACATAAAATAGCTCGTGACATTCAGCAGTTCAGATCGAATTATCTGTCAGATTCTTTTCAGATCATTATGTCATAGTTGCGTTTGGAGTCAAAAAAAAATGATGGAAACAGGGCTCAGCTGTATTTTATGCACATGTGATGCCACTTTTCAAATAAAAAGAGCATTGCCGATATATAAGTAAACAAGGAGCTTCCTAAAATGTCAATGCAGTTCAAACAAACCTCTATACCAACCTGGGAACTGAGATCTGGGCATAATGGTTTCCATCCCAACGCACCTTCACGCCAAAAGATGTTTGAAGGGTGATGAACTGACCAGCAAGACTAACAGACATGAGAGGAGAGGGGGAGTGGGGGAGAGCCACCCGTTGTCCATTCACCTGATTTAGTGATGAAGAAAAAGATGATAGAAAGACATTAAACAGATGGTGTAAACCTCTGATTTGTGGACAGCTTAGTGAGTAAAACTGGAGGAAGAGTGTGGATCTATTTCTGTCTGAGTCTGTCACTGTTTCAGATTAGTTCTTTGTTAAGTTGTTCAATTCAATTCAAGGACTCGCCCGTTATACATAGACACAACACTAGTTCATCCCTTGAGTTAGGGCTTCTTATGTTTTTAACAAAGCTTCATAGATCAGTGTTAAGAAGCTTAACAAAGAAAGAGACAAAAACACTCCTCTGAAAATGGTGAGGCTCAATAACTGGACTGAAAATGAGTGAAAAAGCAGCTTGTGTCCTCAAAAACATTGAAAGACCCTCAGGAAGCCTGCAGAACTATTGCTTAAGACCACTTTCAAAATTACAAGAAAGTCTGGCTTGGAAGACATGAGGGACAGATCAAGACTTTTGCACAGCTCTGTCATTTCAGTAGGATTTCACACCGGATTAAGACATACATGGTGATGATACAGCTGGCGTGTGTGGCACGTGTATAGGCACACGTTTTGCCGAAACACAGAAACTATAACAGATAATGGAAGTAATTGATTTTATATACTGACCAGTGTTCTCCTGGCCTTCATCAGGATCACAGTGATTCCATTCACTGTCACATATAGTTTTCTCAGGTATGACACTCCTGCAACTCCTCTCTCCTCATTCTTTCCCTCCACAGAGAACCAAGGACCTGCACAGGGAACACCACAGCAATCAGAAATATTGTGTGTTTATATTAGAGGTGAGTATTGGCAGATATTAGCATATTCTGTTCTTTACATTAGCATACAAAGCACCATTGACATTCAGTGTTTTCTTCTTTCAGCAAATGTGTGAATGAAACAATATGTGTCATGCTTCCTGATGATTCAGTGTACAAATGTTGACTGGAGCAGACTAATGTTCTATGGTTGTTTGAACCTGTCCTGTAATTGTAGTGAACTGATCATGGTAATGAATGGATGATACTCATTTAACTCATTTAAATGTCAACTGATCTGTGGGTTTGGTGTGGCAAGTCTTTCAAAAATAGAAAAAAAATACAAAGAGAAACCAATGAAAAATGTGTGCATACCTGTACTATTCCTACAGGTTCTGGCCAGCGTGTAAGTACAAGTTCCCATGAAACTGTAGTACTTCTTGTCAAATGTGTTGTAGTGAGGATCCCCAGAGACTACACAGTCCTGGGAGCCTGAGAAAAAGGGAACAAAGAGCCTGGATTCATCAGGATCACAAGACTAAAGCACAGCTGAACTCACTGTAAAACAATTATTCAATAAGCGTGCACTTCACTTCTGCTTTGGACTTACGTTGGCATTAAAAACAGATACAGTGACAACAGAATTTTCTGACTAGACAGAAAAGCAGATTCGTTGCTTTTCTTTCCTAAAGAAAAGCAACGAATCTATGATTCGATGATTCTATGATTTGTGTTACTAAGAAATGCATGTAACAATTAGAATGTAACAGGCAAAGCTTTACTCATTTTGGATCTAAAAATACAAACATACCAGTGGGATAGCAGCCCAGCTCTCCATCCTGGAGTTTACATTCGTGCATCGGGGGACATTCCGAGGGTTCACAGGTAATGCCGGCAGCATCACACCGACACTTTTGCTTGCAGTCTTCCTCAAAAAACTCCTCTCCAGGCTGAGAGATGCACAACAAAAGTGACAGTTCAGCATAGTGCACACAGTTGATTGTTTGTAATTATTTTATGCATGAAAGTGTTGTTTTGGAGAGCTCATAAACACATGACAGTTTTCTTTTGGAATTTTGTGGCATTTGCCCACATAAGTAAAAGTGACCTGACACACATAAATCATGCACTGCTGGTCTATCAGACTGTACCTCATAATATTGACCGTTCGAGTGCTTGCAGCCACACGAGTCCTCCTTGATGCACTTGCCAGCACTCAGGACGTAGCTGGGATCACACACACAGGCCTCAGAGCACGGACCAGCGCAGGAGGGGGGTCTTCCAAAACATGTCTCCTGACAAGGATCTGCACAGGGTTCGTAGTGGCTGTTGGGGGGGCAGCTTAGTGCTAAGGAGACCACAAAAGGCTGAAGTTAGTGACAGGGAATAAAAGTATGTGCTGGAAATATTAAGAGAGTCTAGTGATTCGGAATGACAGCTTTTCACAAGAATACTTAAAGATCATTTTTGAACTGACATAAAGCTTTTTGTGTGATTTTGTCCCAACTGCTCAGCCAAGATTGTTTTCAGCTAAATATGTTTTATGAATACAGGACTAAATTAGATCATTTGTCCTTCCAGCACTCACGGCAGAAAGTTTCATTCCTCCATTGTCCAATGCTGACCCCACGGTCTTGGCATTCATTGACATAGGCTTCAATGGCTTCACACAAAATGGGCTTGGCTCCATCCAGCTCACACAAGTCAAAGACACAGTCCTTGAAGTAATTCTGAGAACAAAACATTAGTTTGTTATGATGCTTAATATTACGATGCACCAACTAAAAGCAGAAATTCAAAAGATGTGCTTCACATTCATATCTGTTACCCATATTTCTACAATCAAGCTCAATACATACAATAACTTATGATGTGTCAACAGAAGCTAGTCTTTCATTTAATACACCTTTATCATTAAGTTGGTGCATTGTGTTCAAACATTTACATACATAAATTCACTATACTGTACTATACTCTATGTACTAATCTACATGTACATACATTGGGGTTGACTTTTGGGTGGCACACAGAAAAAGGGCCATTTTTGTCCAGCAGAATGCCACAATAACCAGAGCTTTCATACAGTTCCCGGTCTTCTTCATCACACCCGGGGATGGTAGTGTTGGGTTTCTTATTACATCTGTCAAGACAAATGTTCAGCATAAAAAATGTTGTCTTTTTGTCAGTGGTGCATATAATGAGAACATTTCTAAAAGGAAAAAAAGGATTTGAAGTGTTGGTACACGCTTGTATCTTATGTAATTCTTACTCGGGATCCGTGTTCCAACTGTGTCCAAAGTCATTGGCATTGGCAGCCAAGCTTCCATCTGGTTTGCGGAAGTCATCTTTAGTATTTCCATCATAGTCGCCACACAGTCCACACAGCTTGTTCTGATAGCTGCAGATGACGAGAAAATGAGCACGTCACAGTTTTGTGGAAGCAAGAGTAACAATTCATTCAGCCTTGCAACTTGTTTTAATTCCAGCCAAATGCTGCTTCATTTTCAACATTAGGCTGAACCTCACACTAAAATGAGAATCTAATAACTTGTGCCGAGCATCTGCACAGTTCCAACATTATTGCACTTCTGAGACTGGAAATTCTGTTGACTCCGTTTTAGACTGAAAAGTCTTGGATTGGATTGAGTGTGGACAGGCAGGAATGGAGGCTTTTGAAAAGATCACACATCCACATCAGATGATAGATTGGTAAATTTGTCATTACTTATGTTTCCACGACTTGTCACATTCCCATGTGGATAAAAACAAAAACACTTTCAATATCTGCTGATATTCTCTATGCTAGCAGCTGCTGTGCCATTCAGTTCTGCCTTTTAGCACCTTATTACTGCCTACACATGAAAGAGTCATGTTCAGTTTACATCAAAAGTCCAAATATGTTTTTAGTCCCGTTAGTATGGATGTGGATTTCTGGACAAGTAGTTATTCAGAGAATTTTTCTTCATAATGAAAACATGACTTTGGTCTTCACTCACTCTTTGATCACTTTGATGTCCATGAAGTGGTTTCCATCATAGCGAACAGTCACACCGAAGTTCATGGAGACAGTGTAGTGTTTTCCTGACTTGAACACAGAAACACCAGGGGCCGGGGAGAGTGGCAGGTTGACATTGGTCCCATTAACCTGTATGTGAAAAGAAGGGATGATTAATAAATTTAGCACCAAAAAAGTAATGAAATTTGTCTTTCATACTTTGTTCTAACAATGCAAAAACAGCAATAGACCTTATACCATTGGAAAGCCTGTTTATTTCTCCCATTTATCCATACACAATAAGAACTTTTTTTTATTTTTATCATTTTATATGTTATATTCATATAATTTTCGAATTAAATCAGTGCTGAAATGACCTGCTGTAACTGGTTGGGGAGAGAAATTTCTAAGAGTGTGACTGTTTTTGAACTGCAAAACAGGAATACATGCAGAATATGAGGGTTCCTCCTCCCATTTCTTACCTGCACAGTGCCACCTTTGAGAATGGAGATCTTCATCATGTGTGCATATACATGGACAGCCTTCACATATGAGACGGTTGGCGTGTTATACCGATTTTCATTGTCAGCATGGACCTCAAAGTATGGCACACTTGTGTCATTGCATGGACTAGACATCAGATAGCTGCAGTTGCCCATGAAGTTGTAATTGCGTTTGTCAAAAGTGGTGTAGTGTGGATCACCAGATGCTATGCAAGTGGATGTACCTGAGGGGAAACTGTAAGTGAGCAATTTTTTTTTCCAAATATTTCAGACATTCAATTAAGTAATTTACAGGGTGTATTAATCTCACCGCTGGAAACTATCAACTTACAACTTCATAACGTAATGTATTTAGATTTAATTTATTACACAGTATTTGTTAAATCATGTTTCAGCACAGCTCCAAAAACTGTTGTCTTCAGGTGTGACTAGACCATCCATTGCTCAAATTACACATATTAAAGGAACAAGTTCCAATACAAATTCTTTGATAAGTTATCAGACATTATTATTACCTTTAGGATAACAGCCTGCAACACCATTAATCTCTCGACACTCTTCAGTGGGATCGCAGGAATTGTCAACACATTCCAAAGTGTAGTTCCCTGCACAGTGACACAGCTTTGTGCAGCCGTCTCCAAACACAACCTCACCAGGCTGGATAAAATGAACACAGTCAATACTGAGAATGTATACTATAAGTCAGAAAATGTACACAGTATACAGTACTAACTAGGATATCTGACCTCATAATAGTTATTTTGGTCATCTAAACAGCCACATTTTTCCAGTGGCACACAACGACTTCCTTTGAAGACAAAGCCTGGTTTGCAGAAACAGCCACTGATACAGGAGCCAGAACAGTTGGTGGAGGGTTCCATACAGGTGGGAATACAAGCTGGACCACACTCAATATACTCTGCGTTAGGAGGGCAGGGGTCTGTGGAGAAAGAATATGATGCAACATAAATATGAGCAGGAATGGAAAAGAAAAAGTTCACAAGTTCTTGAGTGAAATGTCACTGAAAAAACATCTGATAAAACATGTCTTACTTGGTGGCTTGGATGTACTTGGTTTAGGTGTAGTTGGTCCAGGGGTTGTTACTGGTGGCAGAGGAGTTGTTGGCTGAACTATAAATGAAACAGCACATAGTTTCTCATGTTGACACTTACACAACCGACCCATGTTTCTGAACGTGCAAGGGGGGGGGGGGGGGGGGGGGGGGTCAGTCTCTCACCTTTGCAGGTCATGATACAAACAGCATCAACAGCAATATCTGTCTGAGGGGTTTCACCATAGGTACCCTCTATCACAAACTGAAATGCATATGAAATGCATATCAATATGCCTGTCACTTTAAGCCTACACATAGACATACACACAGAGACTTATAGTGCTCTAATATTTACCTTAATAGTAGCAGTTCCCAGGTAGCGGACCTTTACAGGCTTCCAGCCTTTCCCTTGGTTCCCTTTGATAGTGAAAAGAGCAGTTCCAAGAGTTCCATCTGGTAAACAGAAAAACAATCCAAACAAATATTTTCATTGTCTTTTGGTCAAACATTCTTCCATTATGACAGTGCATCCTTTTGTTCTTTTACCTGTGGTGATTGTGTGGACACTGATCTGCATGGTGGTACTAGTACCATACAGGTAGTAGTGGAAGGTAAGCTCAAGACATCCAGAGGGGGGGGTTATTGAAGGACTTGTGATCTGAGCACTGACTCCAGGGATAGCTTCAGAAGACTCCAACAACATGTAGTGACCAACTACATATGTAAAGGTTGTGAAGATATGAATTAAAGCAAATGAATCAATACATAAATAAATAAAATCATTATCAGAGTGCTGATTTATTGTCAGTACCACAATAGTATCAGTATGCTTAACCGTAAAGCAGGACAGAAAGCAGTCCTCTGTGCTATGTAAATATTGAAAGATGAAAATAGTTTTTGGAAACTTAGTCTAACTTCTGTTCTTGAAATGTTCTTTAACATATTGGTCAACTCAGTGAAACATTCATTTCTATACAGATCTCACAAAAGAAGAATCACTTACGTCCAGGTTTAGAGAAGTCATTATCAGGTCCACTGCCTTCAGTCTCAGATTGCCCTAACCACTGAATGAAGCCAAGTATTTCAGGAACCTCAGTTTGAGTCGTCCACCCACAAAGATCATCAAAAATGTCAAAATCACAGCAAGCTGTAAACAAAAATTTAGACATTAGTGATACATCAGAATGTGATTGTGTGTTTTTGTATGTGCATGTGTGAGAACTCACAGGGACATGGTCCTTCAGTAATGACAATGTTGTCCAGAGCTGAGTCGCAGGAAGAAGATACGCCTCTTTGAGCCTCAAAGACGATCTGCAGACATGCAAAGAAAACATCACGCTAAATCATAAAAGATAGAACTTTCATTATATACATAATGATACACAAAATAACATAAAGAAAGAGTTTTTCTTCAAGATGCTGATGCTTTTAGAGACGGGAGGAAACATCTGCCAGTCTAAACTCCATAACACCTGGAGGAAGGTGTTATGGAGCAAACTGTTTTTACATCAGCTAGTAACCATCCATGTAAGCAAATCTCTTTACAAACACCACCCTTTCCCTAAAGATAGAGCACAAAAAGAAGAAAGGAAAAATATTGTTTTACTTTATATACACTCTTATTACAAAGTTAAAAAATGAGCTACAATTGTAGTTATTGCTGTATTATTGCTACATTAAAATGTTTGACTTGAAGGGCTTTGTGCTTTAAAATATATGTAACCTGTAGTATAACTTAATTCAACACAGGCTGAAAAATGACAAGTATTTTCACTCATTTGAAAAGGTTGAAAATTATGACTACACTACAAAAACTGAGTAAGTCTCACAATCTTATATTCAACCAAAAAGCATTTTTGATCATGTTTTGAGAGTGATATACTAAGCAAGAGCTGAATGTGTAAGATTATTAAACTTATTTTGTCTTAAGACTAGATATTTGTCTTATTTCAAGAAATTTTAGCAATTGTAATTATCTTAGTGCACTGGCAGATTATTTCACTTACTTTGGAAAGATTCAGACTATAATCAAGTGGGAGGTGGAAGAGTTGACCAAGTGATGTCAGTAACGCGCCACAAGTAACGTGTTACTCTAATCTGACTACTTTTTCTTGGTAACGAGTAATCTAACAAGTTACTATTTGCAGTCCAGTAATCAGATTAAAGTTACTAATCCAAGTAACTGTGCATTACTTTTTTGTCATTTTTCTCAGTACAAAGATATATTTTTGCTTTCTTCTTGCTTCTCGGGGAGTGACGTCTGACTGATGTGACAGTTCAGTCCCGTTTTCAGCATGAGGACAATAACAGCACAGCGACACAAATGTAAACAGTGCAGAGAGGAGAGAGATGCGCGTTTTCTAGCTGAACTACTGTGAGTTTGTGTCAGCTAAAGATGACAACATCAAGGTTAGTTGTGCACTCTGTGCTGGCGACAAAGTGCTATCTAGCTTCAAAAACACTACATCAAATATGAAGAAACATCTAGAGTCACAACGCAGTCAAACTTACAGAGCGAGTCGCAACAGGTGGAGCGAAGCAGAGCTGCGGCTAATGCAGGAGCCCCCCAGCACCCAAACAACAAAAACTGGACTTCAGTACAAACTAGTAAGTGGGGGGAGAGCTGAAAAAGTTGAAAAGCCCTCTGCTACAGTATGTAGTAGAGGCTGGTATTGTGCCAAAAAAGTGATCGTCTGCCAAAAAGAAATTTTCGGTAGTTCCCTGTATTTAAAAGGCTGTAAATGACTTGTTGACCTATAATCTGTTAAGTATATATCAAACATATCTCTCATGAATGATATCAGGTAATTCTGAGTGAGAAACAGCATTTCTATCACAAGGTAGAAGCTGAACTCAGGTTTTGGCAAAGTGACTTTTACGTATTCTTTTTTTTTTTTTCAAGGTAAAAACTGTCTGACATTAAAAATGTCTTTTTAAACAGAAATCTGGCTCAGAAAGCTGCAGAAATCACAACTGATATAACATCACAGTTCTATAAAGATATTTGAAGTGGCCAAAAATCACTGGATTGATTATAATGTAGTTACAATAACACAGACTCATAAAGATTGTTGAAAAACAGGTTATTTCTGCATTTTATATATAAGCCCTTCATAAATCATGTTGACTGCACTCTATTTACCAATATAAGCAAAGACATTACACATAAAAGCACACAGAAATATCTGAATCACTTTATGACAGATGATCACTTTTTGGCACAAGACCGGCCGCTGTTGAAAGTAACTAATAAAATAACTTGTAATCTAACTTAGTTACTTCTAAAATTAAGTAATCAGCAAAGTAACTAAGTTACTTTTTAAAGGAGTAATCAGTAGGCGGACTACTTTTTCAAGGTAACTATACCATCACTGTTGACTAATCAATAAAATGTGAGTATAAGAGGCCAGAGAATCAATCCACTCCAAAATAATGATCTTGTTTCACTGCTAAGTCTTTGTGTGTCATTCCAGAAGCACATCTGCTTTATAACTGCACTTCAGTTTCCTTTGAAGGAAGTGTTTCAAACGAAAGGGGGAGAAAAAGAAAAGGTTACAGGACCTGATTACCCTCCTTTCGTTTATTTTGTTTTAATGATTTATAACAGTACACAGAGCTCTTTAGTAGAACATCATGTCTGTATATTGATTTTACTCAAAAATAACCTGAAAGTGTTTCAAGATCCTAGTCTTGAGCTTTCATTTCACTACAAGTGAATTGTGCAACAGATAGTGTGGCTCTAAATTTAGTAAGCAAACAGAAGTGCAATATCTCCACATTTTCATTAACTTGATCTTTGACTAGGTTTCGTTACATCATGTCAGCAGGCCCTTCTACTATGATTTATTAAATCTGAGACTCACCGGTTAACTCTTCTAGTTGTCTTTTAATATTTAACAGCAGTCAATCACAATGATGCAGGAAGTGTAATTTGCAAATAAAATCAAGACTGATTAGTGGTTAAAAGTAACCCTATAAGAATATAACACAGCTCAGGCTTATCATTCAGGGTGTGACAGCTGGAAACTTTATGAACATGTTATAAAGAGTGTTATCATAGATATGTTCTTAGGTTTGTCTCAACATCAGCACCTATCTGTGTTGTCTCATTCAGCATTCTGAGTGATTGTTTTACAGCTGTTCTAAAAGCAATTATAAAGCGATAAAAGCGGCCGTAAAATAATCTTTATATGTTTTGACTTTTATCGTGTTTAAATATATGTTTTGTAGCAACATAGTGTTTTTCTGTGTATCTGTACAAAAACACTTATGTTTCCAGTAGCTCCCACAAATCCCCAAATATTCTCCAAGCTCTAGCAAAAATGGAGCATGAAGTATTTTCAGCACATAAAATACCAGTTCTGTGTACACAAGCTCAAAAAAATGTGAAATGTATATTTCCGGAACTTTTTGAATCAGTTTATTTAGCTTTAATGCTAATGTTTAATGAAAGTTCAGAATATGAACAACTTCCCTTTGACTAAATTGCCAGGCTCCTGTGGCTCCTGTTGCTCCTGTGTACAAGTTTTTGCTCTTAGTTGTTAAAGTGACCTGGTAACACTCACAGTGAGGTTCTGACTGTTGGGTTGGGACACGGTGACAGAACCATTCAACCAGGATGGACTCTGGATACCAGTCTTGTTCCACACATCCCCCTCACTACTAGGAGTTTTTGCCAGAACTCTCAAAATATTCATATTGTCTGTCCCATACATGTAGTAGTTAAACTGAACACAGATCTGTG
The DNA here is from genome assembly GCF_007364275.1 of Archocentrus centrarchus. NCBI lineage: Eukaryota > Metazoa > Chordata > Actinopteri > Cichliformes > Cichlidae > Archocentrus > Archocentrus centrarchus. The sequence continues at coordinate 344,687 of NW_022060254.1, forward strand.
AGGCTGATGAGGAGATGGGAGGGCTCAGCAAACGAGCTCCCTGTCCATTAGCCACATTGTCACACTCGTGATAGATGTAGAATCCCTCTGCAGAAAGAATGACACAGAAGAAAGATATTTCTATTTCTGATCTGGAGTCAAAGCTCAATGTTTCTATCCTCAAACTCTTAATTAATCTCATTCTATATAATCATGTAACAAGAAAGAAAAAAATACGTAATACTAAATAAAACTTACTAACCTCCATCTGGGTAGTCTCCATCAGGGCCAGTGGACGGTGTAGGAGTTTGACCTTTATGTCGGGTCCAATCACTGTTGTCTGTAGTGTCCTGGCTAAAATCGCAGAATGGGTCACTGTCTTGGTTAAAGTCACAAGAAGTCACCACCACTGCTGTGGAAACACATTACAGACAGATAAGTGCATGGATATAATAACATGAGATTACATTAACAATCTGCATCAAAGCTACAAAGATAATTGATTCTTTGGAAAAACTGGAGGCAAAAATTCCATAAAATACTCTCTGCAACTCTATAAACTTGTGCTCAGTAATAGCTAATTTGACAATTCAGTAACATGTTAATCATCTGCTCCCTCTCTCTCTCTTTTTGGTTTTGGCAATTCAATAATAAGAGGACGGCGTTAAAAACTTAAGTGAACTAGTTAAAATCAAACTGTAACATTTAGGAAAATACCAAAATGAAATTTTGAAATTTGACATCAATCCACTGTTGGGTCAAAAATTTTCCTTCCACAACTTCTGCTCATCTATGAATTCTGAAAACAACAGCTGTGTCCAAAGTGATTTTGATTAAATTCAATGTGGATACATTCAAGTGAAGGCATCTAAAGCCAGTAATAATCTATAACAGAATAGACTCGCATCACATCTTTACTACACTTAAATACAACAGAGCGTGTTGGTAGGTTAGGCTTCAAGCTAATCATTTCTGACAAGTAACATCTTAATAATACAGACATTAAATACAGTAAAAAATAAGAGACAATTTTTCTGTGTATATTTGGTCTGTTTTAACACACTTGGACATTTTAAAAGGGCTCTTGTTATGAATACGTAAGATAAGAAGCTGCAAAGAGTTAAAGTCCAAATCTATTCCAAGAACAGTATTGTAGATGGATCACATGCTGCACTACTGCCACATCTCTGAGATAGCATGTTCCCTAAGCCTTGCTAAAACTGCACTTTATGTCTCCTGAATGTGCAAACCATGTAGTAGATGACTAAAACCAACATACCATCTTCTGTCTGTTCATTCTGCAGTCTGCAAATAAGAGAAAGGTGCAGGTTAAAGTTTTGCTAAAACTCTGTATGACATAGAAAAGAAAAAAAAAAAAGACACACTCAAAGGAACACACTGATGGTCATAGTGAAAGGTGCGTAAAACAATTAGTTATTCTTGGGGTGGTTTACTGAAATAGAGTGGAAGAATTAAGTTCAACCACTGCAATCCAATTCACTAAATTACAAAAGCAAATATAAATGCATCACATACATGAACATGGAAGCATTTTTGAAATAGGACACTATTTGTTTGGTCCATTGAAGTAGTGCTTATGAAGCATTTTTGTCAAATGTATTCCATTTTCCAAATAAGTTCTTTGTAAGATAGAGATGAAGAAATTCCCACTTCATAACTAAAATAGCCAAACAGTAACATTTTAAAAATGCACTCAAATGTAACATTTATAATAATTTTGAAGTGGAAACCTTATATTTTTATATATAATTTCACAGTATTTCCTGCTTTTTTAGTCAAAGCAGTTATTTCATTCAATTAAATTTTATTTATAAAAATCACAACCATAGTCATCTAATACACACACACACACACACACGCACACATGCGCACAGTACCAGTCAAAAGTTTGGACGCACTCACCCATTCGTCTATCACTAAAGTATATCACTAATAGAATGATCACTTTTGGTAACTCACCTGTACACTATCTGTCCTGCTCTGGAATTACACATCCATAATAACAAAATTAAAAATTTTAATGTTTCCATGGCTAACATTAGTTAGCACTATGAGACAGAAAGACAGATTGGAAGACTTTTTATAGGGTGAGGATGTGCAAGGGGGGGTGCTTGGGGAAGTGGTGTGGATGGTGAACTATACTGTATGATGTGGTGAAATCTGTAAATAAGTAACCGTGAACCACAAGGACAGGGTGTGTTCTCTTTAGGTGTGAGTAGGCAAGTGTGCACGTGTACCTCTGTGTGTATGTGAGCTTGCTGACCTCTCAGGAGTTCACAAGGAGGGTGGGGATGTTCATAAAACACTGCATTACGAAAAAAAGAACGTGTACTGTAAGAAATATTCAAGCTTATTGCATGACAAACATAAAACTTTGATCAGAGGGACACACCCTTTCAGCTTGTAATGTATCAGTATCAATGTACAGGTTTTCCCTGTGTTCACATTCCCTCAACACCAACTTATGGGTGGTACATAGACTGTTAGGAAAATGTGGACTGCACAAAAAAAAAAAAAAAATTAAGGAACATTTTTTAATGATAGTATAGCATCAAGTCAATGAAAGTTCTGGGATATTGATCTCGTCAGGTAAGTACCAGAGGGGGCTGTTGATCAGTTCTAGCTGCTTTGGTGCACAAGAAGGGCAACAATGACACAACCCCCAAAACAGGAATGGTTTTACAGGTGGAGGACACTGACTTTTTTCCCTCTTCATCTTTCCTGACTGTTTTTTCAGTAGTTTTGGATTTGTCTAGAGTCAGTGTCACCCCTGGTAGCATGAGGCCATACCTGGACCCTACAGAGGTGGCACAGGCAGCACAGCTCCTCCAGGATTGCACATCAATATGTGTCATTGCGAGAAGGTTTGCTGTGCCTCTCAGCACAGTCTCAAGATCACAGAGGAGATTCCAGGAGACTCTAGGAGAGCTGGACGTGGTTGTAGAAAGTCTGTAATCCATCAGCAGGACCGGTATCTGCTCCTTTTTCCAAGAAGGAACAGGATGATCAGTGCCAGAGCTACAAAATGACCTACAGCAGCCACTGGTGTGAATGTCTCTGACCAAACAATCAGAAACAGACTTCATGAGGGTGGCCTGAGGGCCAACATCCTCTAGTGAGCCCTGTGCTCACTGCCTGGCATGTGGAGCCAGATTGGCATTTACCATAGAATACCAGAACTGTCAGGTCGACTACTGTCATGCTGTGCTTTTACAGATGAGAGCAGGTTCACCGTGATCACATGTGACATTACCCAGTCCATATCAGTATAGATATCCAGCATGATTTTGTTCCCTTTGAGATCTAATGTGTTTTCAAAGTGTTCATATGGACTATAGACCTGTAAGCTTCAAGGAATCATCCTCTGGGGACAGTATATATTTCACTAAATACAAAACCTCAAAGCAGCACTCTTTTATTCCCTTTTTACTTATGTGGCATACCTACATTTTATATCTCTGCATTAGCATGAAACTCTTAACACCTCTTTAAATAACCTTTCAGTACAGTTTGCACTAGATTCTAAAAGAAACAAGCACAGCTAAAGGTCCAGCCTGTCAAGACAGTGGCTAAAAGTAGGTTTCCACTATGGATGATCTGCTTTTGCCTGAATCAAATCAGTTGCATCATAACTATTGTCACAGTGTTAATTTATTTTCATCTTGATCTTGTTCTTACTTCTTATGGGTTCAAGTTTTTTTTTTTTTTTTTTTTATTTTTGTAACAAATATAAACAATCTTTGCTTTCCACACCAACCAGACTAATTTAATTTTCCCCATACACTTTGACCTATGACCCATTTCATCAATGCCGCTGAGCTTATCTGTGTGAGATGGAAGGAAATGCTCTAATCTGATCTCTGCTTCAGGGTCAACTCTTGTGCAGTGTTGGCCCATTAAAATAAAAGCAATTGCTTTGTGTCAACAACAGGATTATTCAAAAATTCCACAGTTTTTACTTTGCTCTTCTCCACTCTAAAAGCTTTGGAAAAAATATATTTTGGCATATTATGGTTGTCTACAAATAAAGGACTTGGGAAAATATGTTGGTTTTTAGTGACTGTTAGGAAAAATTGGATCTCCCCCTCTACTGAAATCAAGAGTGGACACAGTATTAGATTGATGATGAAAATGCACAGCAAGTTGACATTTCTGATATGAAGCTGAAACCCTGCAGCCTTGAGGATTATGTAATTTTCACAAGAATTTGTGTGATGTCAAATCAACGGTCTGAGGGTGCAGAGAGAGAACTGTAAAAACTACCTATAAAATCAAATATAATGGTCACACCCAGAAACAATCATCTTGGCAATTGCTTTATCTCAACAATTAAACTACTGGGTCACATGTTTACCCTCAATGACAATAGGTGGAGGAGGAAAAGATTTAACAGTAGAGAGAAAATGAGACAGAAAATGCCAAAGTCTTAAACATCTGATGATTCTCCATTATATTATTGAGGTTCATTAATGTTCAGAGTATTTTCTTTATATTGCTTCATATGTTGGCCCCTTGTCGTCTCCATTGTGTCCTTGGTTTTTAAAAACCTGTATAGCCAAAATATTTTCCTGGTATTACATGGATAATGTATTAAATGAGATATGCAGATAACAGGGATGTGCAGCAGTAGCATTATAATAATCATTATAATAATCACAATTAGGTATAAAAGTGCTTTAAGGAATACAGAACCATCTCACTGTGTCCTAGTCAGCATATTTTGCTGGAACTTTTCTAGCTTTCAATGATTCTTAAAAGCCAAACATTGTACTGGGCATCATATAACGCTAATCTAATAATAGACCTGTGTATCATTTTCAAATGAGATCACTTTACAAAAAATACTTGATAAACTTGTGTTTTTACTTGTGAAAGCATCATGTAAAGAAATAAAAGATAACCTTTAAACACAGTAGGTGGTGGCTGGGCTTGAATCATTAAAATCATCAACATGATTCAGCTATGTCTATGACTGGGTGTGGATGAGAGTTCCAGTCTAATAAAGATACTGCTACATGAAGGAAGTCCTCCAAAGTAAGGTTTCATTATGAGCATAGGGTATTTCTCAGGGATGTGGTTTAAAATCACTCAATCAGAAGTTGTATAATGTAACTACAAGTGTCACCACTAGGTGCCAGTGTTGTACCAGAAAGTTTCAGTGTAATTCTCCACCTCTATAGTAAAAAGCAGCACAATGTTGTATTTGGCATAAGATCTGGCTGCTGTTGTGGTTAGCAATATCATCTTACGGCATAAATATTTTTGTTTTAAAACCTCCTTAGCAGCTGTGCCCTTTCTGTAGCGCATGATATACAGTACCAGTCAAAAGTTTGGACACACTCACGCACTCATATGAATGGATGAGTGTGTATTTGACTGGTTCTGTTACTGTATATGCCTCTTTGGTTAGTTGATCATTCTAAATCAGCTGTAGGGTGCATGTGAGGCTTAGCTCTATGATGGACTGGTGTGACCCGGCACTCCAGTCCAGTTTCATAATGAATGTGAAGTGGTCACAACAAAGCTATTTACCTTTTTGTGTTTGTGGACACCATCATGGGTTTTTTGTTTGTATTGTTTTGTTTTGTTTTGTTTTGTTGTGTGTGTGTGTGTGTGTGTGTCTAATGTCAAAACTAAACCAAGTAATTTATAATGCCTAAACCTAACCAGGTGACATGGTTTGATTAATGAGGCATAAAAATGATGAGTGGAAAATCTGTGACATGTATTAATGGATCTCAGGCATGAGCAGTGAAACACTTCACTCCACCTTAAACTCTGGCTATAGCTACCGTGACATTATTCACTGATTTCTGAAGTTCCGTTTATAAATTTGAGAATAGCATTTTCCCCTTTGCTGGTTTGGTTTCAAAACCTTAGATGTGATGAGACTGGCTGTGAAACTACTTGCTCATTGGCTAAGGACTTGTCAATCATAAGGTTTTTCCCTGTAATCATTGCATGGTTTTTACCTTATAATATAAAGCACCTTGAGGAGCCCTTTTGTTGTCATTTGGAGCTATATAAACAGAACTGAACTGAGCTGAAATTAAATTAATTGAATTAAAATTTTATTAAATAAACTTATTGGTAGTCACTGAGGTCAAGACAAAAGCCTTTTTCCCCTAAACCTCTATACCTAATGCTTAAGTACCTTAAACCTGCATTCTATCTGAAGACAATAGCTGTTCTTATAGTCTAAGCCTCCATAAATACTTTGCTAATGAATTCATTGTTTTAGACACTCATTTTGGGTCATACTGGGCATATAAATGATGACAGTGGGGGAAATGCTCATACTGAGGTTTCAAACTGGGAGTTCAGCAAACAAGGGATAACGTTAGGTCCATTTTTAATACTATATACTAGATAGAATGCAGGTTTAAGACACTTGAATGTCCAAATGTGGAATTTTTTTTGCTTTTTAAAACAGGAAAATATTCATTACAATGGACATGAATCAGAATGAGAGTGGACTGATAAAAATTTTTGCTGAGGAACACACACACACTGTAAGGAACACAAATAGATTATAGGTGGTGCAATCTCATGGCAGTTTATGAAATAAACTGCCATGAGATTGCATTGGCCTCTCACTCTCTGTCAGCTGGGAAAGGGTCCTGGTCATAACCCTATGTAGGATACAGCTCAGCTTCCCCCAGCTCAGATTCCCCCACCTGAGCTGTGGATCTCCGCATTTCGTCCAGAGTCACCATGGGCCTCTTGGCCACATCTCTGATCAGTGCTCTCCTTGTTCAGGCTATAAGTTTAGGTGGACGGCCTTGTCTTGGTAGGTGTACAGTTGTGCCATACTCTTTCCATTTCCAGATAATGGATTGAACAGTGCTCCGTGAGAAGTTCAAAGCCTGGGAAATCTAAGCCTAAGCCTGCTTTAAACTTCTCCACAACCTTATTCCTGACCTGTCTGCTGTGTTCTTTGGACTTCGTGATGCTGTTTACTCCCCAATATTCTCTTAACCAACCTCTGAGGCCGTCACAGAGCAGCTGTATTTGTACTGAGACTAGATCACACACAGGTGGACTCTTTTTAGTCATTAGCAGTCATCAGGCAACTTCTGAATGCAATTGGTTGCACTCAGAGAAAAGGGGGCTGAATACATTTGCACACTGCGCTTTTCAGTTTTTTATTTGTAAAAAATGTTTTGAATCACGTATAATTTTCGTTCCACTTCACAATTGTATACCACTTTGTGTTGGTCTTTCACATTAAATTCCAGTGAAATATATTTATTTATATTTATATTTGTGGTTGTAATGTGACAAAATATGGAAAAGTTCAAGGGGTATAAGTACTTTTGCAAGCCACTGTAATTCTCCTGGATAAGAGTTCTGCATTTGATATGGCTGATCAAATGATATGGCAGCCACAGGGGTGGGGCTGGAGAATCTGCTGTGGAGAGTCTGCTGTGGAGAGTCTGCTGTAAAGCATCGCGTGGTGGCTGCAGGGGCAGGGCTGGAGAGTCTGCAGTGAAGCCTTGCACAGCGGTGGCCGCAGGGGTGGGGCTGGAGAGTCTGCTGTGGATTTCTGTCTGACTTCTCAGACTTTTTATCTGATTTAGTGCTCAGTTCAGATAAAATAATTGTAGTGGGTGATTTTAATGTCCATGTAGATGCTGAGAATGACAGCCTCAACAATGCATTTAATCTATTGTTAGATTCAACTGGCTTCTCTCAAAATGTAAAGGAGCCCACCCACCACTTTAATCATACTCTGGATCTTGCCCTGACATATGGCATTGAAACTGAAGACTTAAGCCCCCTCCTGAAAGCCCCCCTCCTGTCTGATCATTTCTTAGTAACATTTCATTTACTTTAATGGATTACACAGCTGTGGGGAACAAGTTTTATTACAGCAGAAGTCTTTCTGAAAGTGCTGTAACTAAGTTTAAGGATCCAATTCCTTCATTATTATGCTCTTCAGTGCCAACACAGTGCAGAGCAGCTACCTAAACTCTGCTCCCAGTGAGGTCGATTATCTAATCAATAGTTTTACATCCTCACTGGTACGACTTTGGATACTGTGGCTCCTCTGAAAAGGAAAGCTTCAAATCAGAAGTGCCTGACTCCGTGGTATAATTCACAAATGCACAGCTTAAAGCAGATAACCCGTAAGCTGGAGAGGGAATGGCGTCTCACTAAATTAGAAAATGCTCATTTAGCCTGGAAAAAGAGTTTGTTGCTCTATAAAAAAAAGCCCTCCGTAAAGTTAGGACATCTTACTACTCATCATTAATTGAAGAAAATAAGAACAACCTTGAGGCGACTGTTTGTTGTGACTTGGCGCTATATAAATAAAATTGAATTGAATCGAGCAGTGCACGGCGGTGGCCGCAGGGGCAGGGCTGGAGAGTTTGCTGTAGAGCATCGCGCAGCGTCCGTAGCGGCGGGGTTGGAGAGTCTGCTGTGAAGCGTCGCAAAGTGGCGGCCACAGGTGCGGATTGGAGAGTCTGCTGTAGAGAGTCGTGGGGCTAGTGAGTTTGGTGTGGAGAGTCTGCTGTGGAGCAGCGCACGGCGGACGCAGAGGGGGGCTGGAGACTCTGCTGTGGAGTAGTGCACGGCGGCCGCACGGGCGGGGCTGGAGAGTCTGCTATGGAGTAGTGCACGGCAGGGGCGGGGCTGGAAAGTCTGCTGTGAAGCATCGCGCAGCGGCCGCAGGGACAAATTTGGAGAGTCTGCTGTAGAGCTTCGCATGCCGGTGGCCGCAGGGACACAGCTGGAGAGTCTGCTGTGGAGTGTCGTGCAGCAGTGGCCCCAGGGGCGGGGCTGGATAGTCTGCTGTGGAGCGGAAGCTGTGGAAACCTCACACCTCCACGTGCATGGGAGGAGGACTACCCCCACCCACAGAAATAGAACAGATGTGGGTTCTGTGCACCTCTCAGCATACCTGTGAGCATACCTCACAGTCTTTTCTCAGGCCAGTTCATTAGCAACAGTCTCAGAAATTAATCTCTTTAAATTAATAATCATGCCAAGAGTCTCAGAGGAAGAAATAGGTGCCTCAAAATGAAGACCTGACACCAGTCCACTAATACTACAGATCCCACAATACACTGTTTTCCCTGTTGCCAATGACACATTGATCAGTGATCAGTGGATAAAAAGAGCGGTCAGCACCTTTTATTGCTATTCTGAACCCCAAAAGGGCCAAATGAAAAGTGAAAAACAGGGATTTTACAAACAGGTGGGAAGCAGAGGATCTGTTTGCTGACACTGAAAGTAAACCATGTGTCTCTTTTCCCTGCCTGCGATGTGCGGGGAAAAGAGGGGATTGGTGGGACAGATGTGGGAGAAGATGCAAAGGGAGACCTGCAGAGGTGAGCTGACAGTGTGTCACTGCGTCACACGCCAAGTCCTGAAGACAGAACGCATCATAATCACGTTACACAGACACTGAACTTTATAAGAGGCAAAGGTTTAAATCACCGGCAGTTTCGGAAGAAATAGCTTCTGAATTTGGTTACGTGCCTTATCACACAAAATAACCTAAATCTGATTATAAACATCTGACTTTTGTGTCTGCATGCAGGTACACATCGCCGAGCTGCATACCCGCCTACCCATCTGGCCCCCGCGAGCAGCCCGTGTGAGAGCCCCTCAAAGCAAAGAAGATGCGCAGGCAGGCCGTAACGGCAGCCAGTAACAATCCTTCCGCAGGTTCACTGACAGAAATCTCGCTAGGGCTTTTACTTCCTTTAGTTAGAAAAGTTTGATCACAAACATTTTTTCTACACAAAACAAGGTTAGACTCACATCCAGCTGTGTTTACAAGCTGACCACACCAACAAAAGCCGGCTGCGCAGTGCAGCCAGGAAATGTTTGAAGTCACATGGTCCAATCTTGCATTCTGATTGGTTCTAGGGACATGGCGGCATTTAGGGGCAATTGGAAATTGCCGCTGAAGGCTTTTGATAATTCGGACAAGTCAGAAACGGTTATTTAATGGATTATGACGAGACATGATTGATTAGCGAATAGAACCTCTGGCAGTACTATTCGGGGGGCCGGATGGAAAGCTGTAGGGGGCCGGATGTGGCCCGCGGGCCACCAGTTGATGTTCCCTGACCTAAGGGGAACATGGGACAGGTAAAACTAAACTCAGGATAATGAGAGCATAGAAAAATGCATTAATACAAAGGTGGGAAATGAATCATAACAACCTAAGAAACAAAATGAAGAAAAGCTCAAGTGCAACACCCTGGGTCAAACCCATATTTCCCCAAATTTGCTATTACAAAAGTATTTTCTTCTTTCCATTAGGCTTTGAAAGCTATGTTGGAGGATAGATATAAGGAATCCAAGGAGAAAGCCAAAGCCATTGTGTCAAAGGGATCTGCAGTTAGTTTAAGAGCAGACATGGACCTCTATCAACACTGATTATGTTTTTGTTTTTTTTTCCCTAAAATTAGACAAAAGCAACAGTTGTCAGAGTGGGGTATTACACACAAAGTTACTTTCCTTGTTAGTGATGGTGCAGCAAATAAGGGTGCTTGTGTCAAGGAGTTTCGTTTGCGTCACACAAATTCTGTGACACATACTTTAAATTTACACATAAAAAAGGCTCTTGACCAAAACACCATGTTATTTGACATCTGGGCAAACTGTAGTAAGATAGTGGGCTATTTCAAGAGCAGCACCACTGCAAAAGGTCACTTCATTTATTTCATTGGAGTGTTTTAAATGACACTGTTTTGTTTAAGTTCTTGCTGCAGTGATACTTGAATTGATCACTTTTTTTGGCTAATTTTGTAGGAGAGGCTGACATAGCTGCAGAAGGAAATGGGCCAGCACTGAAGCTAATTCAAGAGGTGAATACACATAGGAACAACAGCATTATTGCAGTGATATACTTTGCAATCAATGAGTATCATATCACTGACACACAATGCTCAATCCATGTTTAAAAAGGTGGGCTTCTTTAGCTCCAATAAAGCAGCAGATGCAGAGAAGATGCTCATTTCTGCATGTACTGCTGTCATACAAAACAGCCCCTCTTCCTTCTCCTCCTCATCATCATTATCATCATTGTCACCGTGATCACAACTGCAGATATCAGAATATCCTCAGCCAGCGATTCAAGGTAAATTGATATAGCTCAACTGTGGCATCAATAAATGGGGACAGCACTTTTAGACATTCTGCTCTGCTAAGATTTATAAGCTCCATTAATAGAACCATAACAAAGGGTCAGACTCTTCAAATTTACACATTGATGAAAGGTTAGTGAACAACCTCCCAAGTTTGTATTAATTAAAACCACCCAGGACAAAATTGGGAGTGTCTGATACGATGCGCTTTAGCCTTTCAGCTAAGGTCAGAATGGAGACTCCTACGTTAGTTTACAGACAGTTTTCTAGCATCATGAATAAAATAATACGAATGACGTTGTGTGGCGCCGTGGCTTAGTTGGTTAAAGCGCCTGTCTAGTAAACAGGAGATCCTGGGTTCGAATCCCAGCGGTGCCTTTTTTTTTTTTTTTTTTTCAATTTTATACTATATCTTAATATTAACAATAGTAATTTCTAGGTCTGTATAATGCTAACAGTGGTTGTCATTTAATCAAATACTCAAACGCACACAGGCTCCATGCTATACATAGTGTACTATTTAACGTTTTATAATGTTTTGTTTAAAACATGCAGAAGCACGGCTCAAATTACGTTATTAGACAGTTTTGCAGAAAATTGTTATCGATTTTATCAATTAGTTTTGGTAATTACCAGAAAATTACCGCTGCGAGCAGGGTTCGAACCTGCGCGGGAAGATCCCATTGGATTTCAAGTCCAACGCCTTAACCACTCGGCCATCGCAGCCATATATGACAACACCATCAAGAGTATTGTCCAAATAGCCTGGTACATATTTAGTTTGGAAGTGGCGGTCATGCATGGCAGAGTAATAAGGCTGGCCCGTAAATTTGTGCGTAAGCTGTTGACTGGAGACCAGATCTCTTGGCAACTTTTGTGTAAGAAAACCCGCTGTCGGCTGTCTTAGAAGTCGCTAGTGCCCCCCTCGGTACCGCAACGAGGTCCGGGCGGTGTCATAGCGTATGTAGGGACGCAATACAAGCGCTGTATGTACACAAAACAGGGCAGCAGCGAAGTTTCAGGTATCCGGTGCTGTGCCGTAAAGTTTTTTCCGATTTTTTTTTTATTTTTATGTGTTTTCTTGTAATAAGAAATTCGACCTCAAAAATACGCCCAAATTCAAAGACAGACCTGGAATCATAACAGAGAGAGTAGAAAGTATTTATGACTGATGCCTTAACAGAAAATTATGTGTTTCCTGCTGTCATCTTACAAAGTGGCATTTTTGGTCATCTTAGGGGAAATTACCTATTTTTTTTTAAAGGTTGCACAACACAGTCCGCTTGTTAATCGCTTTTATTGACTAACTTGTATGTATTTAACTTTTATTTGTTCTTGGGTTTTGACCATTTAATGTTTTAACAGCTAAAGAAAAGAAACAAATGAACATGCAGTAGTTAGCTAATATTTCCCAAAGGCCAGGGAGGAACCTATGTGGGAATGTAACTTCAGTTTAGATTTCTCAAGTATATAGTCCCCTGTATTCCACAAATCAGGCAAAAACTTTTGTTGTAATAACTACCAAGTCAATGTGTGATGTTGCTTGTTGTCTTGGTAACAGTTCATTCCTGTTTTCTCAAAGTTCTCACAGAGAACTGAGTGGGTGGTACAAACCAAATTGCTAGTCACAGCCTTTCATGGAATGTACCAAATCCTCAGGGGTTGTGGGGCTTATTCCAAGTTACAGTAACCAGATGTGTTGATGCACATTTGTGGTTTGCACTGTATAGACAAAAAGCAGGTTGATGAATCAAAAGTCTTAAGAACTGACTCATTATATATTTATATATATATATATATTATATATATATATATATATATATATATATATATATATATATATATATATATATATATATATATATATATATATATATATATATATATATATATATATATATATATACACTCTTCCAGCTGCTGTGTTCTAATGATTATTCAAAATAAAAGGGAGTTAAAATTGAATGGACTCTTAAAAGGGAATAAAGATGATAGTTTGTTTGTTTCCTGGGTATTTGCATTGTCTTAACACTTTCTAGTCCTTTTTGCTTGTTTGTTTGTTTGTTTTAGCAATTAAAAACACACACTTTGAACACTCCATAACAAAGGCAGCTAAGTTGTATCCAGGAAGTTCTTTGGTTTTGTTTTTTTCTGTGTAACAAGTGGTTTCAATCAGGGCTTGTGAGTCTGCCACAAGCCTCAATCCAGATAGATTTGGAAAAAGCGTGTTAAATGCAAATCCCTGTTCTGTCTACCAGATGGTTGGTGAGTAATGGGATAAGGAATGTTGAACATTGTGACCAAATTAGGTATTCTCATATTTCACCACCCAAAGTGAGAGAATAGAGAGTGACCATATGATATTTTAGGTAATTCTAAAGCGCTCAGAAGGTACAACTGATTTGCTTTGTGGAAAATATTAAAATTACTAAGGCCACGCCCTGAGCATGTAATACCATACACTTTAGTACTAGATTACACACATTTTTAACCATTGATGTATATTTTTTTAGCATAGCAAAAATATTATTCCAAAGAAAAAAATAGACACTGCATTTGTTCATGACATTTTTCCTGTGGGGAAACATGGTTTGTGCATAGCACTTGGCTGTGAGCCAGCTGTTGACAACCTGCAATATTTATCACATCCAGACATTAACGGAATCAGTGAATAACAAACATGACTGTGCCTACACCTCTGACGAACTGCACTAGCATGTGTGTGTGTGTGTGTGTGTGTGTGTGTGTGTGTGTGTGTGTGTGTTTGAATGGGGAAACAGTTAAGTGACTTATGCTCAATCATGCTTTGGAAAGAGACAGATAAAAAAGTGAGAGGGAGGGTGAGTGGACATGTGTGTTCATGAAAGGAAGGAAGTCTGTCCAGACAGTGTCAGATGACATCATCGTCTCCAACAACTTGTATGTTTGTGTGTGAGCGTAGGAGGGAGGTGGACCATGCAACTGTTGTATAAAAAGGCAAAACCCCTGTCAGTATTTCAAACTCAAACAGCAGCAGAGACGAGAGACTAAAGCTGAAAAGTTGAAACAGCAGGGACCCGCTATACTACACTGGACACACACCAGCCGCAAGGTAAGGACTTACACACAACTCAATTCAGAACCTCATCTGTAGTTTATTTGTTTATATATATATATATATATATATATATATATATGTGTGTGTGTGTGTAAACTCTTAAAAATGCTTTGAGGCAACTGTTTGTTGTGATTTGGCACTATATAAATAAAATAAAATTGAATGGAATCTTAAATAGCCTCTTGAGTAGTTTTCAGTGGATTCTCTGCATAAGGCCAGATTCAAAGCTGTAACTGAGCCACTGTGAGCCGCAGGGGTGACATGTGGGCTAGGGCAATTACTAGGATCTTGGTACATGATGCTAGTACATTAGCTAAGGATGGCCTGACCCTGTTGTAAACCTATCCATACCCTACCCTTAAGTCAAGTATTCATACAAAATTGATGGGGCATTATTGGGCTTTATAGATATTAAAGGATTAGTTCAACCTGTGAGCAGGGAGTTGAATTAAAATCAAATTATCTCAGTGTTTTACATAAATCACATTTGAACAATGAAAATTACAATTTCGAGCTGGGCAGATGTATGAATTCTATAATGTAAACCTCAGAGTTGTAGTAAATGGAATGGATTTATTTATTCATTATTATTGTTTGCATTTGATATGTCTACCAGTAGTGGCTAGTTTAACAAGTTTTCTTTCTTTTTTATCTTCTACATACATAGTTTTTGCTTGAACCTTTTTGTATGTGTTTGAGATTATGACTGTAAAACAGGGGGAAAAAAAGAAACATGTTATTTCTTTTTCCTGTTTTACAGTCGTAAGACATAATTTTATGACCAACATCTGACAGCTTATTAGTTTCTGTACTGTTGTGCAGTTTCTTAAGAAGAACCAGACATGAGTTCAGTATATAACCACAGCTCCACTTCTCATTTAAATGAATAATGAACTTTCATTTCTTAAGGATTTAAAAATAATTTTAAAAGCTGTTTGAGATCAATAGTTTTGTTTTTTCATTAGAAAGGCTGTACTTGTAGGTGTCAGACTCAGATGTATCTGCTGCATATTAAGTCTAATATGTCTAAATCTAAACTAACCACTAATTAGATTTTATCAAAATTCTATTTTTCCTTTTCCAGAATGCTTTGTGTGTATATTTTCCTGGTGCTGGCTCTGAGCAGAGTGGGACTGAGCTCTCTGCAGGATAAGCAGACTGATTTTGGGCTGAAGGTCTTCTCCCAGGTAGCCCAGGGGTCTGTAGACAAGAACGTGGCCTTATCCCCATATGGTGTGGCAGCTGTTCTAGCCATGGCTCAGCTTGGTGCAAATGGAAGCACCCAGAAGGTTTTAACTACAGTTATGGGTTTTTCTCTGCGAGGTGAGTGACACAAAGCTCCAGAAAAGAAAGTCTGAAACCTGTATTGAGAAGTGGGACAGATGCAACAGTAACAGCTTACGGGGGGGGAAATGAGAATATATCCATACAGTTTTCCTATTCCATTGGGGTTATAAAAAAAACTCATTAAAATACTACAATGTGACCATTTATTTAAATTGCACCAAATGCTCAGATATAGAACAAATAAGCTACAGACCATACAAAATGCATGATACTGTAAAGTTTGCAAGACAAAATGTGTAATTAGGATTTTTTTTAAAAAGTTAAAAACTGCTTTTCTAAGGTTTTTATCTTTCTGCAAGTAAGGCGACTAGATGTTTGAATTCAGTAGACTAGAACATGTGAAGACCATAACTACAAAATTAACTCCTATCATTTATTTCTGCAGAGCGAGGGATGGCTCGGCAGCAGCGGCTCCTGCAGCAGGACCTGTCCATTGAGGACGGGGTAGAAATAGCCAATGGGGTGATAGTGGAGCGGAACATGAGCCTGGAGAAGTCATATCGCCGGGTCTTGGCCAAGACCTTCCAGACTCACCCTCACCAGGTGGACTTCACAGAGCAAGACCAAGCCATCAGCATCATCAATGCATGGGTCTCAGATCACACTGCAGGTACATTCATTAGATAGCAGACTCAAACACCTCTGAAACCCCCATCAAACAAAAACAACAACAAACAACTTTGATTTCAGAGGACTTCCAACACATTTTTCCAACACGTGTACATTTTTTGAATCTTGTATGACCTCTGTTTGCTCTTTTCTTCTGCAGGTACCATCCCTGAATTCTTGCAATCTGGATCTCTGACTGATAAGACCCGCCTCATCCTCCTTAATGCGCTCCACTTTCAGGGCCTCTGGAAAGTTCCTTTTGACCCAAAACTGACACAGGAGAGGATGTTTCACTGCGCCAATGGCAGCACTGTGCCAGTCCACATGATGAGACTCACCAACCGCTTCAACTATGGTTGGCCAAGTCAAATTGTGATACCAGGTTCTAAAGATGATTGAGGTTGCTGTGTGTGTATTTAGATAATAAACGAATCTTTCTTTTCTCCTCAATCAATAGGAGAGTTTGTGACTGCTGAAGGGGTGGATTATGATGTGATCGAGGTCCCATATGAGGGTGACTCACTGAGCATGCTCTTGGTGTCACCCTTTGAACCTGAAGTTCCCCTTAGCATGCTCAGTGCAGATTTGAGCAGCCAGAAAATTCAGCAGTGGCGGACAGAGATGAGGAACATCAAGAGACAGCTAGCCTTGCCTAGGTACGGTCAGAGAATATGTTTGTGGAGCTAAGAATAAATTATATTGATTCATATTGATTATTACAAGGCTACCATGCTAAAGAAGATGGACTTGTATTTGGTTTTTAAGGTTTACTTTGAACTCTGAGGTGAATTTGAAGACTGCTCTGGTCAATATGGGACTGGGAGACATGTTCAACCTGGCTACTGCTGACTTCACACGCATCACCTGTAAGTCAACCTCATATAAAAGAGATGCACGCAATCTGGACAGATTTATTTGCTTTTGCTTTTGTTGTTTTGTTTAATGTTCATGATGAAGAACATATCCTGGTCAAAAATGACTCTAAGATTACTAAAATTCCTCCTAAATTCCAAATCGCAGGGGGGCGTTGGGTCCCTCTTGGTGCCAAATTGCCAAATGTGGTGCTAATTACAACCGTGGAGCACAGAATCTGATATTTCAATCATAAATATTGATAGGAACATAACAGCCATCATTGGATATTGGTAGGGGCATGTCACTACCATCCCTACCTAATTCTATGCCTCTGGCTGTTTCTGAGCTATGATGCACTATAAACCCTGACTTAAATACTTCAAATAAACCATTACTCTGCAGATGATCACCCAGCTGTTATACAGCAATACTTTCAAGATTTAATCAATTAAAGGCTTTTTAAGTAATAGTTTAATTATAGGCACAATAAAAGCCTGTGCTATGTAGCCTGTCATTAAAGATAAATTGACCATGTTTCAAATTCAGTTCCATTCAATTCAATTTTATTCATATAGCACCAAAACAGAACAATCACCTCAAGGTGTTTTATGTTGTAACCCTACAATAATACAGAAAAACCACCAACAATTCAAATCAGTTCAATTCAATTCAATTTATTAACCCAACAGTCAAAATGACCCCCTATGAGCAAGCACTTGTGGGATGGGAAAAACTCCCTTTTAACAGGAAGAAACCTCCAGCAGAACCAGGCTCAGGGAGGGGCAGTCATCTGACACATCCTGTTGGGGGTGAGGGGCGAGACAGGACAAAAGAGAGACTTGAAGCATCAATTAATGGGAAGACTTCTTTGAGAGATCTTGTAGGAATGGGGCTGAAAGATTAAAGTAAAAGGCCATAATAAAGAATGTCAAGGATTATAAAAAAAAAGCATGAAATTCATATTTCAGTCATTGTTGTTGCTGTGCATCATATTCAAATCACAGCAATATTCAAATTGCCATAACATGTGATCATGTCAAAAAAAATACTTGAATGAAAACCCAGTCACTTGAAATATCCACCTAAACAGTATTTTTGTCTTCTAGTGAATGAAAGGCTGTGTGTATCGAAGGTCCTGCAGAAAGTGAAGATTGAGGTGCATGAACGGGGCACCAAAGGAGCAGCAGCAACAGGTAGCCTCATTACTCAAGCTCTTGCTCTGTCTCTTGATACCCAAGTTTTACAAAATAGTTATTTAAACAAAGTACAACCAAAGTCTACAATTATGGATAAAATATAGTTACACTTATGACACACAGTATTGGTCAATTTGTGTCTCTCCATAATGGAACCTTTTCATATTTAGGTGAGTTAGTGGCTTGCAAAACTTTTTTCAACCAAGATTCATTTGGTGGAAGGATGAATAATAATGATTGAGGGCATAAACTTTAAGGTAAAAGGTGATAATGAAAATAGGCTAAATGGGCACTGTGCCCAATGTTGTTTTTAGATATTTATTATTTCAGAAAATGCTATTCATGCAGGGAAAATGTTTTCAATCATATTTTGTGTTTAATCAAATTACAATAAATACATTTTCACAAAACACAGGTTCTATCTAATGTAACTATTTGAAGATGATGTAAGGGGTCCACATTGGGTCCCCTGTAAACACAATACAGACCTTTCTTTTTTCTTTTTCATTATTAGCTGCTGTCATGTTTTCTCGTATGGCAGTGGAAGAAATAACTCTAGACCGACCATTCCTTTTCCTTATCCAGCACAAACTCACAGGTAATTTTTCACTGAAATCCAATTTTACAATACAAGAATGGTGTTCAGTCCTGGCAGAGTGGTGCTCTAATGTTCTCTCTACTGTGTTTAGGTGCTGTTCTTTTCATGGGTCAGTTCAATCAGCCTGAACAATAACACCCTGAAAGCCTGGTTTCATTCCACTGTGAGTTCATTACATGGTATATTTCTTACTGACAGATTTATTTATAACTGTATTGACAGAGATTGTTTTGTTTTTTTTTGTAGTTTATTTGATTATGTATTATTTATTTCTCTGAATGTGTCTGGTTGACAAAATAGAAGGAAATATGAAAGAAAGTGAACATATAAGGTATTTTGCCTGTGTCTGACACAAAAGACAGTGATTTAAATGAAAGCATTAGTACCAGAAGAGATATATAAAGAGGTATATTTTATTATTATAAGTTTATATTACTGTTTTTAAATTTTTATTTTGTTTTGGGTTTTCTTTTTGTTTGTCCTATTGTTAAATTTGTATTTCTGGTTCTCTATATATATATTTATTAAACTATGTTTTTACAATGTTGCAGTTTTTGAGGGGTTCTCTGGAATGTTAACACTTCTGTTCAAATTTCCCCTTATTTAAGCTTAAAATAGGCACCTATGGGTGTGCTCATGATGTGCTTAAGGCAGTATGGCCTTCCTTGACCACGCCCAATCTCATCTGAGTTTGAAAGCTAAGCAGAGTTGGGCCTGGTTAGTACACACACACACATATATATATATATATATATATATATATATATATATATATATATATATATATAAAATAGCACTTCTGTACATACACTACTCACAAAAAGTTAGGGATATTTGGCTTTTGGGTGAAATTTCAGGACGAGCCTAAAATGCATTCAAACCTTTACAGGTGAGCTTAATGTGATGTTGCTGTTCTCTAACGAGGAGCTTAACGGCAAAATTCACAACAGGTGTTTAATCCTTGAATCGACCAATAAATGTCCTGGTTCAGTTAGAGCTGGTGTTTAAACAGTCGTCCTCATCATGAACCAGGACATTTATTGGTCGATTATCGAAATATCCCTAACTTTTTGTGAGTAGTGTATATTGCTCTTTTTTTTTTTATCACCACTCAAGCATTTCTGGTTAGATGCAATCTGCATTTCATTGCACTGTACTTGTGACATATGCAATGACAATAATGGGTGGTGTGTCAGCACAGCTGGACACAAAATGCAGGATGCTGTAGGCAGATGATGACTTTGAAGGGTATTTATTTATTACAAAACAAGAAAACCAAAATCAACTTGAAAGCATTGTGAAGAGCATAATCCAAAAACAAGACGTGACATGGAAAAAGGAACACACAAACACTCTACCATGACATAAACAACAACCTGACAATGAACTGACTAAAACGCAGACAATAAATACACACTAGGTAATGAGGCGATGAGGAACACCTGAGAGGAAGACACAGGAAGGAAAGCTAAACACACTGGACAAGAAACAAGACACTACCAAAATAAAACAGGAAGGGAACACAGACCATGACTAAGACACAAGAACTTGACACGAGGACAGAGGGTAACATAAAGCACAGACACAAGATGCCAGCATCAAACATGAGTCAGGAGATTAACAAAAGAAACAGTACATTAAAACAACAAACACTGGGCACAGCCCAGGACCATGACAAATAAACTGAATCAAATCTAATGAGTTTGAACAATCAAGTTAAATGGACTTGTTCTTATATAGCACTTTTCTACTCAGTCTGAGCACTCAGAGTGCTTATACAACACATTTACATTTATCCATGCACACCCATTCATACAAGCACTTCCATGATTAACTAAACTAAGTGCTTTAATTATCTAACATTCACACTCCAACAGTTGCATCGGAGAACAACTTGGGGTTAAGTATCTTGCCCAAGGATATATTGACATGTAGCCTGGAGTAGCCAGGAATTGAACCACTGACCTTCCGATCAGTAGGTGACCTGCTCTACCTCCTGAGCTACAGCCATCCTGTAAATACCTTTGAAATTATAAACTTGTGTCATTAAAATGCAATCAGTATCATTTAAATAATTTTACATATAACTAATTTATAACAAAGCTTTTTAATAAACTTTGCAAGACTAAAAATATCAAAAATAATTTTGTAAATAATTTTGCTTGTTTTTTTATATTCTAGAAATATCAATAAGAAGTGAAAAGGTTAAATTGGGAAATATTCTGCAACCAACCTGACTGATCATTTTCATTTTGAACAGAAACAGAACAGAAACACGATAAGTGAAATAAATTGATTTTACATGGAGAGGCCATTCCAGATTATGGGATACTCACATTTGGAAGAGTGTGGAATTTTCAACCTTTAAAAGAGAAGGTGAAGACTTTTCTCTAACAGCCAGCAAAAGGGAAAACTTTGTGGGAGGAAAATGGACCATTTATAGTTTGAAACGGGTGAAGGACCACCGACCAGTGTTTACTTTTAGATAAGCACCACGGACACGGGAACATTGTTTTTGGAAAAGCAATAGCTAATTTTGAGGGAGGAACTGTTCATCTCTGTTCATTGTGAGAACAGCATCCCCACCAACGCTGGAGACGGAACAATAATGGAAGAGCATATGGGAGAAGGATGCAACACACAACATCAACTCTTTTTTTTATTGGATTTGGCCATTACAACATTTGGAAAACCAAATTTGCAGACATTGCAGATAATACTATGTAGAAACCAGCCTCCAAACAATGAAGTCAATCTTACTTAACTACATTGCCCCAATCTAACTACTCTGATACAAATAAAGACTGATTGATCTTCCAAACCTTCTGTTTGTTCATCAGACTATTTTTGCACTTGTGCTACTTGTCATCTGTGTTTTTGTGTAATAATAATAATAATAATACATTTAATTTATAAAACTTTACAAAAGTTGAAAATAGCTCTTTTTTTGTTTTACTTTTTTAATCACAAAATTTTATTGTATGGAATAAAGCATGGATCTATAATTTTAGTATACAGTTTCATTGCTAAATGGAAATGAAGTAGATCACTCTCTTTTGCAGTGTCTTATTTTCATTCGTAAATTTTGTTCAATTTTTGTCTTGAAGACTGGCATTAATAATACTTAAACTGGAAAAATTAAAAATTAAAATAGTAAAAGTAAATTCAGAAAGCCTGCAGATGTTATAGCTACATGTCACGTTGTGATTATTATAGACATTTATCATCACAGTAACAGCGTTACAAACATTAGAAAATACATCGCTGGTTTGGTGCCTATACCCTAAACATGCGTGGAATATTTATTATTAATTATTAGAGAATGTTACGTTTTTTTTGTTTGTTTGTTTGTTTGTTTTTTGGTGCCTATGTGCATAGACACATAGACGTAGACGCTGCATTGAGCGTCTACGAGTATATGTCATGTGTCTACATGTAACTGGATCTGGCGCTATACATCTAAACCCTCCGGAAGTGAGCCCAAAATGTGATTATGATAAATGTGTCGGATAGTGCGCATGCTCCTCAGATGTGGAACTGCTTCCGCAGTCTGGGGAGGACTTCCGCTCAGTACAAGCACAGTAGTTTAGTGTCTCACGGGGAAATGAATTTTCATCGTTAGCTACGGTGTGCATGATAACGTCTGACTTGGCAGTGAGGAAATAGAGTTCGTTTGTAACGTTACACAAACATTACAAATCCTACAAAATGGTAAGTCATTATGTCTCACTTGCCTGGAAAAGGCTATGCGGAGCTATAATATGCTAATACTATGATTCCAGGAAGCTCCACCTGCGGTAACTCCACCTGGCTTATGTCAGCATAGCCTTACAAGCTAACAGGCCAGCATAAACTGTGATATACCTCCATCTTTCTGAGACAATTTATAGCTTTAATTCAGCTTGTGGTCCATGTAATGTTATCAAACTTTAGCATGACAGACAAGGGACAAGCTGGTGTGAGCGTCCAGTTTTTAGTCATAGTCAACAACGACGCTGATAGCATGCTTCTAACTTTGACAGCCTAGGTTAGAGTATAAAGTAATAAAGTAGAGATTAATATGTGGCTGATTTTCTCTTGAACCTCTGCTCAAATGTTTTTGAAACACCACATATCCAAAACTACATAGTCAAATGGTATGACACCAGTGATCTTAATGTTACTTGCTTCAGTGACAGCTGTTACGGGCAAAGTTGATGGTACAGTGACATTCATCTTTTTTTTTTCTTCCCAAACCACACCTGCCACACTTTTACTCTGCCAGATAGACTGTAGACATATAACAGGCAATGTAAGTAACATAATAAGCGATACAGTAGATTAGTGTTATAGTTGCCATATTTGCAAAGTTTTATAAGTGTAATCGTCAGTGCAGCATGTGTTTCTATTCCAGTGCAGTCCTGTTACTGACCTAATGCAAATCCAATATTTACTTTGCTTTTAGTCCTAATTTGGTCTTCCCACTGCCTGAAAAAGAAAACTGGTTCTTTAGCTGCTGAATGCGTCATTGTGTACACCTACTAGGTTTGAACTGTGACTTTGTTTTTGTGTATTTTTTTTTTTTTTTTAAAGTAGTGTATTTTGGGTTTAACAGAGCTAAACTATATTGCCAAAACTATTCACCCATCTACCTTCACACACATATGAACTTGAGTGAGACATCCCTTTTTTATTATTATTATTATTATCCATTTGCAGATCTAATAGCTTCAGATCTTCTGGGAAGGCTTTCCACAGGGTTTAGGTGTGTGTTTATGGGAACTTTTGACCATTTTTTCAGAAGCGTGTTTGTGACATCAGTGGGATGACAAGGCCTGGCTTGCAGTCTTCGGTCTAATTCATCCCAAAGGTGTTGGGATGAATTACAGTTGAATTATATTAGGTTGAGGTTAGGACTCTGTGCAGGCAAATCAAGTTCTTCCACACTAAACTCCCCAAACTGTTGCCACAAAGTTGGGAGCATGAAATTGTCCAAAAAGTTGGGAACCTCTGCAAACTGTGCTTCTCAGCAACTGCAGATCCCACTCTGTGATTTTATAGGCCTAAAGTTTATCTGCTTATTAAAGTTACAGTGTGCAAGATTTCACCACTTGATATCAGCAGATTGTAGTCAACTGAAGTTTCTTTCCCCTCACAGTTCAAGTGCATATTCCTACCTATGGTGGTTGCTATAGGACAAATGTGATTTAGTCAGCCAAGAGAGCAAAAACATTCAATTTAGACTGTACCCCATAAAATATTTTTGTACACTATATGTAAACACATTTCAATAACATGAACACTTGGCAATAATTCTCCTGAATTAATAAAAATAAAAAAAATGCAGTCAATTAAGTGTGTTTACTATATTTTTGTTTTTTTAACACCTGTGTCATCTCAAAAACTTATTTAGTCTGGAAGAGGCTGTAAAGCTTTGTGAAAGGAGTCTGATATGAGTTGATGAATTAGTGAAGCTCACTTCTGATTGATGACAGCAATAGGTGATAATATCACCGTTGATAAGTGCTGATTTTTTTGTTGCTGCTGGCCTCTGCTAGTTGCTCTTAGCTGGCATTAGTGAAACTTTCTAATGTTGGACTCTGAGGCTTAGTAAATAAACCATCATACAATGTGAGAATGTAATCAAACTGTTGATCAGAGAGAGAGTGATTTTTTTTTTTTTTTTTTTTTTTTTTTTTTTTTTTTTTAAAGAATACTTGAGCCTAACAGTAGCTGGATAGCTGTCTCTTGTTACTTGAACAGATACCACCCCCCCCCCCCCCCCAAACTACCTATTCAGCCGTTCTTCTTGGCTTCTCAAACTTTTAATCAGCTCTATCACTTCCATGGTCATAAATGGTAAATAGACTAGTTCTTATAGTGCTTACATCTAATATTTACACACATTCATATTCATTCAATTAAAACTAACTGAAGAAAAAAAATCACAGTGAAGTAAAACTAAACTATAATGTAAACTCTAAAACTATTATAAACCTGTTGCAGTGTCCATCCATCCATTCTCTTCCGCTTATCCTGAGCCTATCCCAGCTGTCATGGGGGAGAGGCGGGATATACTATGTACAGGTCACCAGCTAACCCAGAGAAACAGACAACCATTCACACCTATGGGCAATTTAGAATCACCAATGAATCTAAACCCAGTAACTGCATGTCTTTGCACTGTGGGAGGAAACCCACGCAAACTTGAGGAGAACATACAAACACCACACAGAAAGGCCCGAGCTAAAGTTGATTCAAACCCAGACCTTCTAGCTGTGAGACAACAGTGCTAAACACCATGCTAGTGTGCTGCCCCTGTTGCAGTGTGGGGTTGTTTTTCAGGAGTTGGCTTGGCCCTTAGTTCCAGTGAAAGGAACTCTTAATGCTTCAGCATACCAAGACATTTTGGACAATTTCATGCTCCCAACTTTGTGGCAATAGTTCGGTGTTTGCAACATGACTGTGCACCAGTGCACAATTCAAGGTCCGTAAAGACATGGATGAGCAAGTTTGGTGTGGAAGAACTTGACTGGCCTGAGTCCAAACCTCAACTCGATAGAACACCTTTGTGGTGAATTAAAGTGGAGACTGTGGGCCAGGCCTTCTCCTCCAACATTAGTGTCTGATCCCACAAATGCACTTCTGGAAAAATGTTCAAAAATTCTCAAACACATTCCTAAGGATAAACAATCCAGTATCACATGAGCAAATATTTTTGGCAATATAGTGCACATCCACATTGAATATGTTCTAATGAGTGCTCTGCTGTCTTTTTGGGGGGGCTCTGTTTTTGTATTTAGATGCGTTTCATGCTGCTGTTCAGCCGGCAGGGAAAACTGCGGCTGCAGAAGTGGTACACAGCCACAGCTGAGCGTGACAAGAAGAAGATGGTCAGGGAACTGATGCAGATAGTGCTGGCCCGCAAACCGAAGATGTGCAGTTTTCTAGAATGGAGGGACCTCAAGATCGTCTATAAAAGGTAAAAATGCTACACAGTCAGTCCTGAATTTTGTACTCATTTCTTCTGGATATCTGCACATCATTTCTGCTTAATGTGGTACTTTCTTTACACTAACAACAATAATAATCACCACCATCATCATTTTCATCATAATACTTGCACCACTTTCATCACTACTAACAATATTAAATAAATGATAAAAAAATAAACAAAAGGAGGGAATAGCTACAGGGTTCTAGCCAGTGGATGATCGCCCGGCCCTGCGCCATGCTGAGGTCATCTTGCACCGGGCTGAGAATTTCACCGGTTCGCTATCGGAACTCTTCCATCACTGCAGTTAGCAAGCGAGGGCACACCCTGCACATTCTGACCCATCGCCAGTACCAGAATCAGATTGTTTTCTCTTGCTAGATCACTCACAGCGCTGTGGTATTATTTCACAGCAATTTGTAATCTACCACCGGGCACGGCCAGTTTTGTTCACAATGTGCACGTGCGATCTCGCAATGGTCCTGTTCACGCTTAATTTCGCGGGGCTGCAGAAAACAAAATGGTGACCAGCATGAATGGGAAAGGGAAGAAGAGGAAAAAGGGAGCTCAAAAGACATTTTCAGGCTTGGAGCTGTGCCATGCTGACAATGTGATGATTTCAGCAGCTTTTAGCAGCTGATCAGATTGATAAAACATCTGGATTTTAATGTTTTTGTTGCGTATGCTTTTTATGTGATTTTTGCAAATCCATTGGTGGAAGGAAACGGTGCTCTGGGTTACGCTGAATGTAACTCTTCTGGTTTATATGCAAAAAGAATGATCGCTCTATCTAATAAGGCCTGAATTGGAGTTCTGTGTCTGTCCTACGTACGTAATCGGAAATCCCCTCTGAACCCTACGCTGTAACATACGAAATGTAACTACACATCCACAAGGATTGTGATTATCGTGTAGGCTTCAGAGGTAGTTAATTACAAAGACCTTTCTTCTTTCTCTCTTCTTAGTTGCTCTTTGAGTGTCGGGAATAGACTCTTTTTGCATTTCCACATTTTTACTGTTATTGTTGTACCCAAAAACTTGTTGTTGTCATTCATTCCTAGTTGGCACAACTATGAGGAAGAAGTGGATAGAGGTGATCAGAAGAGAGTAGGGGACAGATTTTGCCATTAGGATAGGATAGCAGCACTTATGTGTGCAGTGTCCTAGCCAGCAGTTGATCACCCGGAGCTGTGCCTTGCTGAAGTGCCGTCGCACCAGGCTGAGAATTTCAGCAGTTAGCTACTGGAACAGATTCCTATCATAACAGTTAGCTAATTAGAGGGAACACACCCCTATTGGGTGTATGTTTGTTACTGAGAGCCCCCCAGATGTTGTGCGATCACACTGGCGTGTGAAATTTTTCTGGCTACAACCCTGGTGCAGTAGAAACTTCGCCTCTAAAGATTATGTCAGTGGCTGCACCATGAGTCACCTGAAAAGCACTGTTGTCCCAAGCCTTTTCCCTTGGGATAGTTTTACTGCACTGCTGAAAATGGAATCAGTGAATGTTGGTATGAAAGAGCAGCACTTTGCTGACATGTTTAGTACACAGTCAGCAGAATTAGAATCACCTGGGCAAATTATCTATTCATTATGCTGTCCTCACTGAAGTTCACGTCCACTATGCCTCTCAAATTCCAGAGGTAATGCGCTATTGTCAGTCATACTGGACTGCAACAAGATTGTACTGAAGACAGCCTCTTTCCTGACCTTACAGTCAGAAACATTCCCCAGTTACAAGAACAGGAAAACTCCCCTATGCCACTCACACTGACTGGAAGTGTGAATCAGATCTCGCTCAGCTATCAAGGATCTTGCTAATTATCAAGGACTTTTTGTTTTGAAGACTGAATAAATCAATAACTGCCATGTAAATGTAAAAAATTCAACATTCCTATATCTTTTTAAAATGTCAAATCCAAGGACTTCCTTAAGCTATATTTGCTATTCTCATATATTATATAAATGTTCTCTTGAAATTTAAGTTTTTCTTGAATATTCAACCTCAAGGGAAAAAAATGATATTTGACTTAAAAGATTTGATTAAAAATTAAAACAATTTGGGACCAAATTCAGTATCCTTTGATTTAATCCTGTAGTTCATTTTGAAGCTTTTTACACATTTAATATTTATAACATCAAATGATTAAATAGTGTCTAGATTATGAACTCCTTAAATAACATTATTAACACCAACTGATTAACAGTTAACCAGCAGTAATGAATGGCATTTCAGAAAGCATTACAAGTACCTGGCAAAAAGGTAAATGGTAAATGGACTAGTTCTTATATAGCGCTTTTCTACTCTGTTTGAGCACTCAAAGCGCTTATACAACACAAACTGATCATAAAATACTTCAGTGTAATGCAAGTTACGCATCCATATATGTGTTATAGTAGTACAGGTCTAACTTATCCTTCATATCAGCAATAAGTATGTCATCATGCCACATTTTGCACAGTTAAATTTGTCTGGGTATCGGTGACAAAGTCACACCATTCTAGTCCATTTAGTAATTGCCAGTTACCCCTGAATCTGCCAGTAGTACTTGAATCCCTCAGACTGGCATAGCCATTTTGCACTTTGAGGTGAGTCATAAACAAATTATTTCATCTTTTTTCCTTTCCTCAGTTATCAAGAATTGAGCACCTGCTCTGGTGGCGCTCTCACTCGGTGTTTGCTGTCACTGCGGTATTGTATCACTTCCTGTTCCTGTTACGGAGCACAGTGGTGTTTTTGTGTACCTTAATCTGTTGTATCTGTTAGCTGCTTAATCTGTGTAGCTCAATTAATCTAGATAATGACTTATTTCATAGTGTAATCTTCACATGCTTTATCACCTGTAAATTATATTCACATTATTTACTTAGTGTGTTTTTAGACATTTGTTAGTTTAGCCCACCTCTTAGCTTAGCTCTTAGCTGACTCACTAACAGCATGGTTGCTTCTCCTGTCTCTCTTGCACTTTTCTGCTCTGTGTGTTGGATGTTTAGTTACTCCTCAGCCTCTTTTAGCAGTGATGGTTCTTGTAAAAAAATATAGCCTGTTTGTAGCTCAGTGAATTGAAGGCCTGACTGCGCACCCTGTAAATTCCTGTAGATAAGCCCCTGTCAAGGTTCTAAGCCAAAAATATTTTTCAGCCTGGCACCCAGTGGCACCCCCCCCCCCCCCCGGTCTAAAAAAAAATTGGCGTTTGCAAGCTAATGCTAACCACTAAATGTCACTCCCACTTACTAATTGTGAGTGATGGGGCCTAAGGCCGTAACCGGAAAACACCTCTGAAGCCTTAAGGCAGTCTTTGTGGATGCGTACTGTAGCTACATTTCTCAGGGTGCATGTCAGGTTAGGATCAGAGGGGATTTTCGGTTATGTATGTAGGACAGACGCAGAACTCTAAATCAGACCTTATTAGATCACTAGAGCGATAATTTTTGCATATAAACCAGAAGAGTTAATTTATATATCATGCGTTCAATGTGTCCCAGAGTGCTGTTTCCTTCCACTAATGTGTTTGCAGAAATCATGTAAAAAGCATACAAACCAAAAAACATAATCCAGGTGTTTTATCATCAACTGCTAAAAGCACTTCCTATGTTTGAATATTCGTCACCATGTTGTAAGCATAAACATAAGCATCAAGTTTTTAATGCAACCCACTGATAACAACAGGAAGTGACATCATCTTGCTAGGAGTTGTAGTTTTTTTTTTTCTTGGACTTTCATAGCACCACTGGTGCTGAAAAGTAATGTTTGACTATGCCTTTCTAGGGCAGCAACTATCGTTTATTTTAGTAATTGAGTATTCTATCGATTATTCCATTGATTGAGTAATCAGATAAATACTTTTTTGTATTAACAATTCATCTGCATATTTTAACTTTCGTACTGCAGATTTTTCTCTGTGTGAAACAAACAGTGATGGATGGAGCAGCTACAAAGTTTTGTTTTCTTCACATTGCTGATCGGGTGTTTGATGAAGGACTTCCAGCTGTTTCCAAGCAAAGGTTTTAATGGTGGTTACAGGAACAAGCACTACTGCTTTAGATGTTAGAAAAACGTCTCCTTTCGCTCCACCTCCACCTGCGTGTGTGCAGTAGGGCTGCAACGATTAGTCGACATTGTCGACAGTAATCGACAATAAAAATCAGTGGCGGTCCTAGCCTGTTTGGCGCCCTGAGTGAGCATGCCCCCCCCAACCCCCCATAGCGATCGCCGCAGCAGCGCCTACCTCACTACTCCACTTGGGGGGTAATGAGCACCTGCTGTGTGGTGCATGTAGCTTTCTGCCATGGTCTGACAGACAGGTTTTAACAGAAGGTCTCCCCACCATCACAGGCACACTCAGAATTTCTTTTAAATTTTATTTGAAAAAACATGGACGAAACTGAAATATTACACAGCTTCTGCTTACCTTCATCTTTGCTTGTTTCTCCTGTTCTTCTTTTCTCTTTTTCCTAAACTGCGCACCTGATGGCTTTGACCTTTTCCTTTCCATCTGCCGTAATTCGCACTGAAGCGGAATAGGTTATCACCACCGCCCATCCCCAGGGTTGTCAGATCTGACTGACAGTTGCCAGCCCAACAGAACAAAACCTTCATTGAAACTCATGTTAATAGCACCAGGTGTGATATATATTTAACTAGAAGCACTCAGAGAGCGCAAACCTCCGCCAAGGCCATAGGGTCACTGACGCTGTAATACGTGTATCTAAATACTGTGAAATAATCTTTCATCTTTCCCAGACAACAATAGCCCCCTATCCCGCAATAGTGTGTTACCTCGACCAGATCGCGGCTCCTAACGTAGTAGGGAGACCTCTGGTTTCTACTTCGCTTGGCTCGTGGCTGGTAACTAACTTGCTCATCCATGTGGGTCAGCTTCAGCAAGGCGGAGAAACGCAGCAAGTCGAAGGATTTTAGCAACAGAACTTTTATTCCTTTTTCCACCACCACCGAACACACTTTTTCCCTCGCGCTCGGCTCCCACGCTAGCCTGCATACACGCACACGGGGCAGAGAAAAGTGGGTGGTGTCTCTCAGCCTAATAAGGCTACTTCTTAAAGGGGAAGGCTCTGCCTGTATCCCGCAATACTGAAGAATCCTTAAAAAAATTCCTGGATCCAAAATGTAATCATTTCTTCCTCTTGTCATTTCCAACCACTCCACAAAATTTCAGCGAAATCCGCTCATAACTTTTGGAGTAATCCTGCTGACAAACAAACAAACCAGCGCGACTGAAAACATAACCTCCTTGGCGGAGGTAAATATAGAGAGCTTTGGGTGAGTTGCTAAAATTTTGGCTGCTTTTCACCATATTTGGTAGGTTTTTAGGAAGTTTTTATTGTAAAATTATATATCTATATAATATTACAATTATATAGATATATCTATATAATTTTCCAGCCCAATGTGTTCACAAGCTGCCCAATCTGGCAACACTGCGCCATCCACCAACATTTGTCCAAACTGTCTAGATTCGTATTTGTGTTATTTTTTTCATCAGGATTCGGGTTCACACAAATACTGTGAATTAATGACCATATTTACAGTATTTATAATTCAGCGGTTACTGTTGGCTGTAACCAGGCCAAAACTGTACAGGCATGAATGAATGAACCCGGCTGACTGTCGCACTCTCACGCCATCACTGCTTCACTCGACTCGCACCCCAGGCTGAGAGGAGAAGGGGGCGGGGCAGCGCTGTGTGTGTGACGATCGAGTGAAGCAGTGACAGCGAGACAGAGAGAGTATCCCCCGCCTGCCCCTTTCCTTCTGTTACAACCTGTCTGACCATGGCAAAAAGCTACATGCAATACACAGCAGGCAGAGGGCGCCCATTACCCCACAAGTGGAGTAGTGCGGTAGGCGCTGCTGCGGCGATCGCAATGCGTTGGGGGGAGGGGGGCGGTCATGCCGCCCTAGATGAAATGCCGCCCTGGGCGGCTGCCCATGTCGCCCATATCAGAAAACGCTACTGATAAAAATCATCAATAATAAAAATAAAAATCGATAATAGTCATTTATTATTACTGGTGATTTTTTTTTTTTTACGTAGTGAGACATCTTCCTGTCCGTCTATCTCTGGCGAGCTTCACACATGCGCAATCCGGTTGTTAAGTGATGACGTAGAATTCCATTTCCTGCTCCAAACTGTCACGTGATCATTTTGCCGCAATGCTTTGTCTATGGTGGTTTTAACTCGAAAAAAACTCACTCAGCTGTGATTTTACCGATAAAAAAGAGAAGCGGAAATGGCTGCAGTTGATAAGGTATGTTAAAATCATCTTTAATAGTGACCAGTCATTGGTTATACCATTGCTGTTTATTTAGAAGCATTTGGACCCGGAAATGACGTCAGACTTAAAGACCGGATAGCATTCAGTGGCACGTTTAGTGATGAAACTCAGTCAGGATTTATGAAAGGACGTCATATTTCTAACAATATTAGGTTGGTTTTAGATATAATAGATTATTCTGACTTAATTGAAGATGATAGTTTTATCTTATTTCTTGACTTTAAAAAAGCTTTTGATTCTATCGAACACAACTTCTTATATTTAGCCTTAAAAAAATTTGGTTTTGGTCCCTTCTTCATTAAGGCCATTCAAACTCTTTATGCTAATGGAAACAGTGCTATCAAATTAAAATCAGGAGCTTCCCCTAGATTTCAGTTACATCGTGGCATCAGACAAGGGTGTCCTATTTCTT
Organism: Archocentrus centrarchus; assembly: GCF_007364275.1. Classification (NCBI taxonomy): domain Eukaryota; kingdom Metazoa; phylum Chordata; class Actinopteri; order Cichliformes; family Cichlidae; genus Archocentrus; species Archocentrus centrarchus. Next base: position 377,176 of record NW_022060254.1, read on the forward strand.
CATATCTCTTCCTATTAGCTGGCCAACTTCTTTTCACCCATCTTGGGGCGAGCCCTATACAAGGTATAAATATAGCAAACAGGAACATTCTAATAAGTCAACTAGCAGATGCTACGACACTATTTTTACGTAACTCAGATCAAATCCCTCTAGCTCTTGATATCATCCAAACCTTTTCTAGAGCCTCCGGCTTATACCTAAATGTCAATAAATGTGAACTTTTTGCTATAAAGGACTGTGCTTTATCATCTATAAATAACATACCTATAAAACAAAACGTATATTTAGGAATCACAATCACTAAAAATGATAAAAGAAGATGCATCGAAAACTTTTCTCCCGCTATCGATAAAACCAGGAAAAAACTAAACCAGTGGCCGCACAGAGATTTAACTCTGAGGGGCAGAACACTCCTCTCTAAAGCAGAAGGCCTCTCTAGGTTGATATATTTGGCCTCTCCTCTGTTCGTAGACAACTGCACCTATAAAAGTATCGACCAGATGTTATTCAATTTTCTTTGGAAGAACAAAATTCATTATATTAGAAAGTCTGTGGTCACGAATCCAAACGATAATGGGGGGCTAAATTTTCTGGACTTTTCCACTATAAATAATACTATAAAAATCAAATGGATACAACACCACCTGTCCCGTCCTACTTCATTATGGCACTTCATTCCTAATTTCGTATTTTCTCAGCTGTGTGGTCTGGATTTTCTCTTACTCTGTAACTTTAATCCTGAAAAAAATCCCAGTCAAACTGTCGGCATTCCACAAACAATGTCTGCTATCCTGGCTTTTGATCTATAAGCACAACTATTCTCCTCACAAATATATAATTTGGCATAATAGAGATATATTGTATAAGAACAAGTCCCTCTACTTTGACAACTGGAAAAAAAAAATATATTGTATGTGAAACAGCTATTTAACATTCAAGGGTTGTTGTTTAGTTACACTGAATTTCTGTCCCATTTTAAATTTCCAGTTACTGCTAAAGAATTTGCAATTGTTTTTGATGCCATTCCCTCAGGCCTCATTATGATCATGAAAGGCCTCACTAGTCAAAAACTTGATCCCATCTCACACAACTTAATGGATACATCTATTGCTAGGATTTGTCTCTTGTCAACTTCCAAAAACAAGAATATCCGCTTTCTCTTTCAACAGCAAATAGTCTCTCTGTGCCATTGCTTATTGGAATAGGTATATGCATAGAATTAACTGGAAGAAGGTTTGGTCTCTACCTCACAAATTCTTTGTCACAAACAAAGTTAAAGAGGTGACTTATAAACTTATTCACAGATGCTACCCTACCAAACAGTATATGTGTAGATTTAATAAAGATATTGATACAATGTGCTCTTTCTGTGCCACACAGGCTGAAGAAGTGACTCACTTGTTTTGGAGCTGTGACTATACCAAAAAACTCTGGAATGATATTTTGAACCTTATATCTGTCATTTCCCCACAAACTCCTCTCAGTTATGAAATGGCTATCCTTGGCTTTACGGCTTATGAAAAAAAGAACTGTGACTCCTTCTTTGTTATCAACCTCATTATACTTCTTGTTAAGTACTATATACATAAATGCAAGTTCAATAACAACAGACCTTTATTTTCTATCTTTAAGATAAGATAAGATAAGATAAGATAAAACTTTAATGATCCCACGACGGGGAAATTTGCGCATTACAGCAGCTCAGTACAGAAAACTAAAAATAGAATAAAATAAAATAGAAAAACACTATACACATATACATAAGCACTATATACAGAAAATATATAGTCAATACACACATGTACATATACACACATATACTTTATGAAAGAACTGAAGTGGTACTATCATCTTATTGCCTCATCCATCAATGCAAAAGCTATAAAAACCGTAAATTTGTTACACAGATTTAATATCCTGTAACTTATTTAATTTCTCATCACTGTATGCTTAAAATCCCCCCTGGCATGTTCTGTTTTTTGTTTGTTTGTTTGTTTTTATTATGTTATGGCAATGCTCTGAGAATGATTAATAAAGACTTTAAAATGCACCGTTAAAGTTATATCAGCAGCAAACCTGATTAAAAGTTTTGAATGAAGTACGTGTTTACTACCACATTTTAAATAACCTTATGCAAAATGTAAAAGCTGATAGCTAAATAAGTGCCATTTCATAATTATGTGATTCATAATGCGATTAATCGACTAATCGTTTCAATAGTCGATGACTAATCAACTATCAAAATAGTCGTTAGTTGCAGGTCTAGTGTGCAGACTGCACGTAAAACAGCAGTTGTTGTGTTTTTGTTGAAAAACTAAGGGCCTAATGCTGTAATGCTTTTTATTCACAAGCATCCCCCTAAATATGTTTCGATTGCAGGTGTATTTTTAGTCGCTAATTGGGGATTTAAAAATTAAAAAATATTTTGACGGAGCCCCTTTCCTTCCTTCGGTATTGAACGATCGCTAGTGCTAATGGTAGAGCCCACTAGCAAACTGTGGTTATAGCAGTACATTCTGGTAGGTACAGCTGAAGTAAACAAAAAAATAACAGCTGAAATTCTCAGCACAGCGAGCACAACACAACCGTAGCGAGATCTTGAATTGATTGAAACTGCTGGCTAAGGCTAAACGTAAATTTGGGGGACTACTTTTTATTACATTAGAAGAGCTGTAACCAAGTTGAAAGATATAATTCCTCCATTATTATGCTCCTCAAAGCCATGTGCCAATACAGTTCAGAGCAGCTACCTAAACTGTACTCCCACAGAGCTAGATTATCTCAGTGATAGTTTTAGGTCCTCACTTCGTACAACACTGGATGCTGTGGCTCCTCTGAAAAAAGAGAGCCTCAAATCTGAATTGCCAGACTCCCTGCTATAACACACAAATGGACAGCAGATAACCCGTAAGCTGGATAGGAAATGGTGTCTCACTAATGTAGAAGATCTTCGTTTAGCCTGGAAGTTTTGCTCTATAAAAATGCACTCCATAAAGCTAGAACATCTTACTATTCATCAAAATTGTCATGAACTTCGATTACAGCGATACAGAGGTGAGATGCTGAGGATTTCCAAAACTTCTCTGTCAGTTTTTGCTGCTGTTATTTACTCTTAAGCTTGCATTATTGAAACTGTCTTTGAGGTGGATCTGACATGATCAATAACTCGGACGCTGAACAAATAAACTCAAACAAAGTAAATCTAATCAAACTTAACAAACATTTCTGAAGTCAGAAAACACCAATTTTGATTCACTAACCCTTATTTTTCTCCATTCATCAGCTTCAACTCAGCTTCTCACTATTCACACTCACTAAATCAGTGACTCCCAGTGTTTATCGCTCATCTCTCTGTTGGTATGAAATTGTTGAAATCTGTGCTTCTGACCCTTCTGGGGTGAGGTACTTCGCTCAGTCTCCCATTATCTCTTGTCTCTGAGGTGAACCACCTGGGACACATCAGTTTTAATGCTGGTCTTTACCCCAAGTCCAAATTGATTTGACTCTAAAGCAGGGGTCATCAACTACATTTGTCCAAGGGCCGAAATTTTTCTCAGCAGACACTCTAACGGCCAGATGCTCATGTAAAGTAAAATAAAATTAATATTGTATCCTAAGTAATATATTATCATTTGATCAATTTTCCTTTCAACTTTATACTATTTTTAATGATGTCATGTGCAAGTTTTGCACTTACATTTTCATCAAATTTGATTTTTTTTTCTTTCAGTTATCGCAAGCAAATAAACCGATTCAACCAATCAGACCATTGCATTTAGCAAAATATGAGCTCATATTTCAAAATGCGCCCCTGTAGACAGTGATAAGGGAACAGTAAAATAATATGATTTTTCCTCAGACACACAGCTAGATGCTGCTCAGTCTCTTCAATCACCTCTGAAATTATTTCTTTGCCTTTGTGGTCACAACTCTGCCAGTAAGAGCTTAAACTGCCCCACTGACATCCTGAAATATGAACAAAAGCAGCCATGATCCAGCTTCAACTCCTGGATCACACAATCACATTCTCCCTGCTGCTGCTTCCTCATGAGAATTGGATGAACCCAGAATCTCAGTTTTCTGGTTTAGAAATGTCAGGACCTCATCAGTTGATGTCAACTTCATCTGTGCATATAGATTAAATCACAAGTTTGCATCAGAAAAGTTTGGAATTTTGTCATTTTCACAACGTGCTTGGTGTGTAAAGGCTTTTAGTTGTGTGCTTTTTGCAAAAATCTAAAATCTGAACTTTTTTAAAGTTATGTTAATTGCCAGATGATCACAAAAGCAATTTTCTAAATCATCAATCAAGAGGGAACAATGCTAATTCTGAACTATTTTTATGGTAGACTAAACTGATGAATTAGTGTGCTTTGTGTACTATATCTGTAATTCCAGCTTTAACATTGATATAGTTTGGGACATTTGGGATTTCATGGTCTATCTGGTGCCTGTTAACATAATGGCACCAGATACACAAAGTGTTCCAAGACTTCAGGTGATTATTTTTTAAGAGACATCTTTACAAATATGGACTGTAGGTAATGTTTTTAGCTTCTTATTTATATCTGGCCTCAAATGTTCCACAAATGGATTACATTTATGAAGTCTTATTAAAAAACTCAGAGCACTTTGTACATCAAACCACAAATCCTTTTTTTTTTTTAAGCAGATACAGTGTCTTACTCCAGTTTGTAATTAGATTAGATTAGATTCAACTCATTGTCATTGTGCGCACAAGGCACACAACGAAACGCAGATGCATCCAGAGACGAGCACCTGAGCCAGAGACCCGCGGCTAATCGTTTCTGTAGTCATTTAGCTGGCATTTCCTTAATGATGACATCTAGTGGCCATAGAAGGCATTGCAGTATAACTGCATTTGACATTTTTACTTGAAAAATAAGTTGGGTTTTGGGGCTTGTCTTTCTTTGTCATGAAGAGGTAATCTTGTAAGATAATGCTGTTTCTGTTTTTTGTGTATATTCATGCAGGTATGCCAGCCTGTATTTCTGTTGTGCCATTGAAGAGCAGGACAATGAGCTGATCACACTTGAAGTCATACACCGCTTTGTAGAACTGCTGGATAAATACTTTGGCAGTGTAAGTGATATATACATCTCTATGTGATGTTCCTCATCTGTTGTCTTTCCTTTGCCAACACTAAAATGTCACAGAAGATATCGCCAAAAGTATTCACTTACCCACATAAAACACTGAAGTCAGGTGTTCCAATCATTTCCATGGCCACAGGTGTATAAAATCACACACCTAGGCATGTAGATCGCTTCTATAAACATTTGTGAAAAATTGGGTTACTCTCAGGAACTTGGTGAATTCCAGTTTGGTTCTGTGATAGATGTCTTTTAGACCCCATTCCTACTAGACTGCTCAAAGAAGTCCTACTGTTAATTAATGCTTTAATCTTAAATATGATCAATATATCTTTATTAATTGGCTACGTACCACAGACTTTTAAGGTACCAGTAATTAAACCATTACACGAAGGTACAGACTCAAATTCAGACTGTATATGTGGAGCTGATTCGGAGGGGTAAGATCTTGGAGATGTATGTATCTGTTTCTGCACGGCGAAAGAATGAACCAAGAAGATTTGGATGAATTGGATTTTTTTTCACCACAGAGAGGTGCCAGAAAGACTGAAGGCTGTCAACAAATTAATCAGTACAGTCTGTACCAAAACAAGTTGTAGAATCAGGAATTTGGCTCCCTGGCGGCCTTGGACTGCCGCTTATCAAATTGTCTCCGGGATGTTTTGTAAATAGATGCTCTACACCCCCGCTGTCCTGTCTTCTTCTGACCTGTGTTGGACTGATCTCCCTGACCTAGCCCCTGATGAACGCTACATCTTATCAGAACTGAGGAGGGGAGTTTGAGTCAGCCCCACAGTAGCCCAACTGAATTGAAGTGAATCAGAAAGAAGACAAACTGATTATTATTTTAAATCCACTCACAATGTGAATGTAAACATATTTGGGCCTTTTTTCTGTTCTACCTAACTTAAGCAGATTGACTTTGTTTCTTTTGAAAAGGACAATACGTGAAAATTTAAGACCATTCTAAAACTTTCCCTGCCATAGTAAACACTGACGATTTGTGTATGTGCAGGTGTGTGAGCTGGACATCATCTTTAATTTTGAGAAGGCCTACTTCATTTTAGATGAGTTCCTGATGGGAGGAGAGATTCAGGACACATCTAAGAAGAGCGTCCTTAAAGCCATTGAACAAGCTGACCTACTACAGGAGGTAAGCTGGGCTTTAGAGTTCAACTAACCATCTTTTTGATTCATGTAGAGTTAGTGAATTGTGGGTTATCACTGAAAAGGGATCATAAGTCATGGACTAAGGTGGGCTCACCCAGCTCCAATACTGTGGTGCTGTGAATTCTCGAAAGAGCTTTGTCCATTTTTTGTTGGCTTAAATCTATTTTGAACTAATGATTGCCATATAACTTCAGTTTGGGGTTGCTCCTCTCCCTACACTGTCCATCACTCTTATCCAAATATAAGTACAATCTACCCAAATATTTAGTGTACTTCTTTACCTGTATTTATAAAAGTTTCCCTTTCTGCCTCCACTCTGTCAGTTTTTGAATCAGTATTTGGACCAGCAGCTAAGCAAAAGTTGCAATAACAATATTGGTATTGTACATGCAAATGTGACCCTGGTCTGGATAGACAGACTGAAATGACAGTCAGTACTGATCAAATTTTCTCAAATGCCACCGTCAGTTGAAGGTTGAGGGTATGGTATTAATACTGTATGTTTGCTCGCACAAACTGAAATTAGAAAAAAAGAATTTTGTTTGTTTGTTCTTAGAATAATTTGCTCACAATGTATAAAAATGCAGTCTCAAAGCCTAGAGAATGATCATTTTGGGTAGTCAGAGCTTCAGAAAAAAATTGGTTGTTACCAGAAAAGTCAAGCTCTGGGTGTCATTTGATCTACCTGTAAATGTAAATTTGGAAGCTGTGGGATTGTTTATTTTCCATTCCACATTTTTAGGGTTTGCATAATATATAACTGGCAAACAGCTTCATTGTAGTAATTTGTGTGCTCATACCTGTGAGAGCTGACAGCTGCATGAAATGTGAATGTGACCATTTGTTGTTTAGAATTTAATTTGTAACCTCCATTTGTGTTTATATTTTCAGGAGGACGAATCACCTAGGAGTGTATTGGAGGAGATGGGCTTGGCATAGTCCACAGCAGCGTTGTGAGACACTATAGCAGGCAGGGGGTGGGACAGTGTGGGGAAGAACATTCATGGACTGACAGTACTGGTTCTATGTATATGTGAATGGTTGACTGATGTATAGTGTTTAACTGGAAAGGAGACTCAGTTAGTGGAAGAACCTTGCATTGCCAGACCCTTTAGCTGTCTGTCTGTCTGTCTGTCTGTCTGTGTGTCTGTCTGTGTGTGTGTCTGTGTGTGTGTCTGTGTGTGTGTGTGTGTGTGTGTGTCTGTGTGTCTGTGTGTGTCTGTGTGTGTGTGTGTGTGTGTGTGTGTGTGTGTGCATCTGAATCTGACCTGAGTGCAAGGTAAAGGAAATGGGTTGCATTTAAACTTGTGTATGGCTGCCATAGTTGTGTGTTCATATTTTTTAAGGGGTGATATGGAGTCCAGCTAAGAAAATAAACCACAGTGGCGAACACTTACATGTGAATCACAATGAGGCAATTTTGCCATTTGAGTGAGGCTGTGAGAGAAAAAGCTGGTTTCTGTCATGAAGCTTTATCAGGTACTGAATGTGGTTCAAAACTAGGTCTCACTTGGGTAGTAAGACTAAAATAAATATCTGTTGCCACTACAAGTGCTACTAGTTCATTTTGAAGCGTTAAAGATGGTCGGTTGGGAAATTACTTCAACATTTAATGTCACTTTCCATTGTTATTTAGATCATATAATGGCTCTAGTGGCTGGTGTTGCTGCCTTGTACATTATATTTAAACTCCATGTTAAGGAATGTTGTCTCTACATCAAACAGAGAAGATATACCAAAAAACAAACAAATAAGAAATTAGAAATTGTCTTAATTTTTGGTTCCACTCTCAAATTGATCTTGTATTAATCAAGTGCTGCTTTCAAAATATATTTGAGTATGTAATTTATTTTAGATGTGTTTATTTTGAGATTGCACTGTTTGAATTTACTCCTTTGTTATTGGCCCATCTTTTCTTACACAAAGGTGATAAACACCATAGTGAAGAATAAACCAAAGACATTTTAGATTTGCATCAGAACTATAAAGATATTGTTTACATATGAGCCATTCATATGTACTGTAATTGGACTAAGTGTATGTTCCTGGTGAGATGGAAATGTCATATGCAGTTTAAACAAAGTGAAACTTAGAATGAGAGAAAATGAACTGGAGCACAGGTAATTGTTGGAATTGGAAGATGACATTCTGTGTGCACTACCAGCTGGTACATGTTTGGGCTGGAGAGAAATTACAAGGCAGATAGAATAAACTAGCTTAAGTATATTTTATTGTTCTATACTTTTTTTTTTTTTTTTTTTTTTTACAATGTTTTAACTTAAAATTTTCAATGTATATGAATTTGATGAATGTGTGAAATACAGTCTTTTGAAGAATGAGCAGTTGTTCCTGAAGTAATGGTCATTCCATATCAACTGACCAACTTTAAGCAAAATTACTTCTTTACTTGTCACTCCCGCACTTTCCTGCTCAGTGTGTGTAATGTTTATTTACTTCTCGGCCTCCTTTAATAATAACGATACTTGTAATAAATGTAGCCTGTTTGTTGCTTTGGAGGCCAGGCTCAGTGAATTGAAGACCTGGTTCCGCACCCTTGAAAATCCTGCAGCTAGCCAGGCACCTGTAGTCTGTAGGGGTGAAGGCAGCTTAATCACTGTTAGCTCTCCCTGAGCTGGGTGACTGTGAGAAGGAAGTGTAGCCTTAAACAGACACCCCCGGTATATCACCAACCCAATCACAATCTGAAAATTTTTTTCCCCACTCCGTGGACACACCCGCAAAGGAACAAACTGGTTATTGGCAACTCTGTTTTGAGAAATGTGAAGGTTGACACACCATTTGAAACTACTACCTAAATACAAACGTAGATTTCATAAAATAATCATTCAGTAATGACACCTGGTTACACCAATTGAAGGTCACTAAAGGTAATCCTGAATCAGTGTGTAAGGGACCAGGGGTCAAGTTTATTTATATAAAAGATTTAAAACAACAAAGTTGATCAAAGTGCTGTACATTAAAAATATAGGACCAAAGAACTACAATTAAATCCAGAAAAATAGAACGCAAAACACAGTGTCAGAAGACCTTAAATAAATGAGGTAAAATAAAATGAAAGAGACCATAAAATACAATTGTCCAAAAGGATGTTCCACTGCAGCAAAATGTCATGGAGAATAAATGTGTTATTCTGTAGTTTTTGAGCTGTTGGTAACATTTTTAAGGGTCTCCATGTTCCTTTTGGCTGAAAATTCAAACCCAATTAAATCCAAAGTTTCCAATAAATCACTGGGGTGAACAGGTTCCTGTGCAGGCTTTTTATTAGACATCTTAGTTACACAAAACACAGACAGTAACATAGAGAAAGGTGCAGGAACAGAAAGAGTAGGAGAGGACAGGACAGCGAGTGAGTGAAGTTAAAAAGTAAGAAGTGAGAAGTAAAGTACAAAAGAGTGGAAGAAAGAAGTGAGTGAAAGAAGAAGTAAAAGTCTGGAGTGTAACAGAGTACAAGAAAGCAAATAGCCCTCCTGGGAGTGATTGCCATAGCAAAGGAGATAGAGAGTGAGCAAGGACAGTGCACAGTTCCCAGCAACTTGACCTTCATATTGGTGATATAGTGTCAAAAGTGCACAGTGGATAAAAGTGAGACTCTAAATATGAATGAGTGTGGTTTTACTAAGGGGAAAAAAATGAGGCCCTGAGCCGAGCAGGCCTCAGTTCTTTCCACTCACCTAAAGCATGCAGTGTTCCAGTGTGTGAGTGACAATATAGGTGACAACTATGTAGGACTGCTTTCTTGCATTTGTGCAATATCTCTTAAATTAGAAACATCAGCGATGCTGAAAAAATAGTTCACGCATTTATTACTTATAGGATGGACTATTCTAATTCATTATTTTTAGGTTGTCCTAACAGCTGTCTGAAAAGTTTTCAGTTATTCCAAAATACTGCAGCATGAGTATTAACGACTAGAAAGACAGAGCATATTGACTTCTCTTCATTGGCTCGCTGCTAAATTCAGAATCAAACTTAAATGGTATAGCACTTTGTGCATGTCTTCATTCAGACCAATTCCTACAAGCAAGTTGAATTTTTGTGAGTTGCGCAAAATCCTCTGTGTTGCACAATGTGTGCATCTTTCTTGAGTTATCATGTTCATGAGATTTTCAGAAAACTTGACCTCTGACCTTTACCTTCAGGTCAAGGTAGCCAAGATTCGAAGTCATGTTAGATCTTTAGTAGATGTAGCTATGGTATCAATTTGAAAATCATTCTCAAGTTATCATGATCACAAAGTTAAAAGTTGGCCATCGACTGACAGGATGACGACAATGCCCAATCAGCCTTTTTAGGCGGGGGGGTGGGAGGTGGGGGTGTATTGCTGCAAGACTGGAAAGAGTGAAATTCATGAGTTATCTCTGCAGTACACCTTTCATATCAGGCAACGATGCCAGCTCTTGTTGACACAAAATATTTATTATACATTAATCAGGATGCAGTAAAAGATAATAAATTAATTAAAACTAAAAGTAACTATATATAACATAGACAATACATTAATAAAAGCAGGTTCTGGTACTTTGAGTTGGCTATTTCTTAAAGAGTAGAGAATGCAGACATAGACAAATGTGTCAGGGGAGGTGGTGTGTAAACAAACCACAGGACTCGTCATATCAGCAAAAAGTCCAGAAACAAGAAGCAACAAGCTATTTCGTTTTCTCATTCTATTTATTTCTTACTCTGAATGAACTGACAAATTTCCTCAGCCAGCTCATCGGACGTCCAAATTCAGAAAACACTGAAACTGCCTGTAATTTAAACTTTTGCCTCTTATAAAGATCACTGTCTGTGCTGCAGTACTTATGACGCATTCGGTCTTCAGGACTTTGCTGCGCAGCATTTCCTGCTGTGTGAAGCAGTGATGTGCTGTCAGCGCACCTGTGCAGGTCTCCCTCTGCAGCTTCTCCTGCATCCGTCCCACCAATCAACTCTTTTTTTCCACCTGCACATCGCAGGTGGGGGAAAAAGAGAGACACGGCTTTACCTCCAATGTCAGCGAATAGGTCCTTTCAAGCCTCCCACCTGGTTTGAAAATCCCTGTTTTCAAAGTCCACTTTGAGTTTAGCCATTTTTGGGGGTCAGGCTAGCTTAAATGTAAAAAGTGATGACCGATGTTTATATCTGCTGACCACTGATCAACGGGTCATTGGCAACATGGGAAAATGGGTTAATGCACTGAATTGAATCTTAATCCGGGATCACGCGAGGTTTTCCGTTCTGCCAAAGTGGTTCATTGCTTACCAGGGTACATCGCCATGGTAACTTATACTGTGACCCTAACCTGGTCCAGAGCAGGTTCCAGATTAAGAGGTATGAAATCACCACCTACTGACCAATAAATATTCCAGAAAATCAGTTCCTGGAGGAAGAACTCTTTGGTGAGAGTAGGAGGGTCTAAAGTTATTCAGTAGCATCTCGGTGTCTGTTTCCTGGATGAGCAATTCTTAGACAACTTTATTCTTTGATTTTTTTTTTTTTTTTTGGCAAGAAGCAATTTCCAACACTTTGATTGTTCGATAAGCATCAATATATGATCCTAAAACACCTACACTGTACTTACTGACCTTATATCAAATTTGTGCATAGAGTAAGTTTGTTTTAATTCTGTTTTTATATTTAAGAATTACCCTGAAACCCGTAACCACCACAGAGTCTGCAGCTGACAGAATGAAAACAAACAATCAGGAACAGGTGATGTTCTGATTCAAAACTGGCTGGAAGTGCCACGTTTTCACAGCTATACCTTACTAAAACCACTGAATGAAGCACAAACTGTGTCATGGGCATGGGCATGCATTCATTTAGTGACTTAGAAAAGTTTTTACACTTAATTCTAATTTGCTGCTTAGTCTCTTTGAAACTGCTGCAATTGCAGCTTCTGACACACAGAACACACCAAGAATACCTGTTCAATCAATAAAACAAATTTCACTTTGATCTGCAACAAGCTAAAGCAATTTCTACATCTCATTTATTAGGCTCTGGGACAGTAACATGTTTAAATGTATCCAGCTTAAAGTTTCAGAGCTCTAATGTGCAGATGTCACCTTAGAAACAGACAGCAGCACTGAGCACACTCAGCAATAAAATGATTTTAATTAAAATGTTTATTTTACACCTCTGTGCATTAAAGTACAAGATTATTTTTTTCAGCATTAATCTTGTCATATTTTCAGCAGTGTTGCATTTCACTGTTATATTATTTTAATGTTCTATAGAGAATTTTATCATCTTCTGATGATGATGTCTGTGAAGAGTCATACGACTCCTTTGACCAGATGCTAATGACCAGATGCTTTGTGTGTGACCACTTATCCTGATCACCAATGATAATGGAAGTGAATCCAGATAAAGTTACCCTGGTTATGTTGAGCTTGCCTCGTAGTGCACGGCCCCAGTCTGTCCCCGAAGTGTACACGGTGCTTTAGAGTGCCAAATGTGTAACAAGATGACAATGTAATAACTATTTCAGCTTATTCTGTAAAATTATTTGCACTGTGTATATATGTGTGTGTGTATATATATAAAAATTTTTTTTAATTATTTTTTACTACAAGTCTCATTAACACACTCGCACACATCCATAAAAGCACTCTTTTATACACCTAAACACTTTGTCTAACATTCGTGCACGCATTCAGATGAATGGAGCAGGGACAACTCAGGATTCAATATCTTGCCCGAGGACACCTCAGCATGCTGGGAAATTGATCCATCAACCTTCCAATTGGTAGACAACCTGCTTTACCTGATGAACAACAGCTGCCCTTAAATGTTTGATCTGAAACTCTGGCCAGAAGGTGCACATGTCCGGTGGAGTTATGAGCCAGTCAGAGCTGGAGTTTTTGGGTCCAACACTGCATCTCCTACTGGAGTGAAGACTGTACCAGCTGGTATTAAGGACACTCACTAGGTTGGAATAATTTGTGTTGTGTCTTGCAACTGTTGAGGTGCAGTTGTGGACAAGCGTCTAGAGAACTCTGATATACTGTGTTTACAAGAGACATTTTTAGCAAAGCAAGCTCTGGACTGAACTCTTAATGAAAAATTGCATGATGCTGTTGACCTTGGTAAGGGAAGCTGTGATTATGCTTAATGCTGACTGGTGTATTGCTATACAATTTCCCCATAGGTAAGGAATGTCATCTTAAATGCATATGTAACCTATGAATACCCACAGAATTAGGATGGATATTTATACAAGCTTGCCTCCATTAAAGGGCACATACCATTCTTTTAAATCCTTCCTTTCCATATGTAAATCATTCACTTGTGGTCTATATAAAGTAGAACTGCAATGCTTTGGTCTGAATTCCTCGTTACTGTAGCTCCACAGACCCCTGTTTTACACCTTTTCTGAGGCGTATCTTAGAGCAGCTCGTTATGGTGCGGTCTCTTTAAATGTGATCTGTTCATCATTGGCACTCTCACTTGACGTTACGTTTAGTTACTGTAGATTGTATTTTCCTGCTGCTGTTACACAATAATTAACCTTGCGGGATCAATAGTATCTATCTATCTATAAAGAAGTCATAAACTAACAGCTGTGGGGAACTTTTTAATTAACAAAAGCCATATGTCTCAAATGCATTAATGTTTATTAACAGTAACAAATCCAGTTGGAAAAAAATAAAATAACATATATGGCTCCTCAAACTGTTTTTAAAAAAAATTATAAAACAACAAAACAAAAATCTATCTAATCGCAACTTCAGATAGTTAACATATTCTGATGAGCTTTCAGGTTCATAGCCAGCCCTGTGACTAGAGACAAACAATTAGTATTTGGTCTAACCTGAGAATCAATGCAACAATAATGTTTAAGTAATACTGAACTCTTACTGTCTACGCTTTAACAGTGTCAGTGGCACTATGAAAGGGTTAAGTGGGGGGGGCATCACATTTGAATCCTCTAATTCGGTAGATGTGTTATAGCTCTGTGATGATTGGCTATCAGCTTTGCTGGACTGGGATTTCTCGCCTCGATCTGAGTAAAAAAGTCCACCTTTCAGGTCTTTAAACATTTGTCTTGCCATCTTGGAGTCAACAGGGGCTGAGAGACACTGGTACACCTGAAACATGAAGAATCTCATCAGCATAGCTGGAAAAAACAATGTTAAAACTGAACATCTGAGCATTAAGATCTTGTTTCCAGGTTCTCCCAGAAATGGCTAAACAGTACTGCTGGACTTTTTTTTTTCATATATTTTTTCACATTATAACTAGCCAATACTGATGTTTTTAATATATCTGTACCAAATTACAGATCCTGATTCATTTTGATGGTGAGAAAGGTTAGGCTTTCAGGCTTTTCTCTTTTTTTAGCCAGGCATGTTCAAATATTGCCTCAGATTTCAAGGCCCAAGAAAAATGCCATGAAAATGGGTGGATGGGCCTTTAAAGAAAAAAAAAATCTAAAAAGGTGTTTGATACATGAAGCAAAAATGAACAGCAACCATTCTATGTACCAACTTTGGCCCATAAATTTTTAATGCAAATTAAACAAAAATGTTTTAACTCAGGTCTTGAAAATGAAAGCTAAGTACATCACTGTCTGAGTTATAATTAGAGTACGATCTGGAGAGGATAATCTACTGATATCTCTGTTTTTATGATACAACTAGTCATATTTTCTTCATTTTTGTGAATAAGAATTTAATGGTGAAAAGTAATCTACATGCTATATTCTGCACTATTGTGAAATTCAACTATATACACCATTCAGAAATTGTCACTAGCTGTCTTTTGCAGTATGAAGTTCTTTATTAGTGTGTTCTCAAATATGGGACTTTGCAGGGGTGCTGGACATTTTTCCCATTTTAACCAGCCGATACTCAAATTACAGATACTGATTTATCTTGATGTTAAGAAAGACTAATGAAAAATTTAAAAAATATATATATATCTTAAATTTTATATAGTCTATCATGTGCACACTTGTCTATGACACTGTGTGCGTGCTGTGCATGCATGAAGTGGACTGCCTGTAATCGGTCATACATGAGGCTGAATGGTCAACGTTCGGGGCCAAGAACGCTGAAAATCGACCAATTCCAGTTCCTAGCCAGTTGATCAGTACACCTCAAATTATATATGTTTATATCTACCATTTTCAATTAAATGTAGGATTGAAAGAGTTTACAAATTATTTCATTTTGTTCTTTACATTTCACAGTGTCCAAACTTTTTGAGGGTTTTTGAACTAATGCTCAAAATTCTTATGCTGTTATGTTAAGATAAATGCAATTTGTTCATTTTGTTCAATTTGCACTACATTCCAATTCCATTCATTCAGTTCTAATACATTTTTATCTATATAGCTCCAAATCACAAGGTCACGTGCGAACCTTCCCAAAGCTATCTATTACCACCAATAGGTGCAGGCTGCATCCTGAAAAACAGTCAAATAGTGACACAGAATTAATAATAACCTAATAACCCCATTAGAAAACAGGTTTAGCACATTATTAACTTATTAAAAAGACCAAACCTCATTAAAAAAAGACCAAACCTGAACTCCCCAGTGAAATCAACTAAATATTTCTTAAATTAAAAAAAAATTTTTAATTTGCTGTCACAGTTTGATTGCGTAAAGCCAGTGACTGAGTATGCAGCAGGCTGTACCTGGATCATATGTTTGCGGAGTTTCTTGCAGTCTAGTAGGGGAAGCTCCTCTGGGAGAGACATTAAAAGGTCCAAAACTATGGCACTCTCTGGATGACAAAAGATGTTATTAGCAAACACAAAATACATCAGGTGAAAACTATCATTAGAATTTCAGGACTGATTTATTATTTTAGGCAGCTAGAGGAACAGACTACCTGTAAAACAAGATATTTTGAAGACAAAACATTTTTTGCAATTTACTCAGAGTCCACTACAAGCTATTATAATAGTGTCAAAGGAGTCTACAGAGTAGCTATATTCTGTTTTTGTATTTTGAGTCTCCAATTTTTATTTTTCCCTTCATTCTTTTGTTTGATACAATACTGAGGGAAACGTCTCCCTGTCTCAGCATCTTTGAAAGGTGTGGCTGGCATAAAATTCACAGTAAGCCTTTATTTTTTTAAAAAGATATATATTTCTTAGTTTCAGCACTTGCGAAGTTGTTTTGTACTATTCTGAATTGAATATGGGCTTTAAAAGTTAAGCATATCATTCTTTTGTTTTTTATTATTAGATTTTATGAAGAGTCCAAACATTTTGGAAAAATGGTTGCAATAACAGTGTTTATTGACACCAAAATTCCATAATGATGCATGTCTAATGAGGATGTCACCAGAACCAATATATTCCAATAGCAAAATTTTGACTTTTCTTTTTTGTGATGTTGTTGATATGCCGGCAGCAAAAACATAACTCAAGTGAGATAACTTTATCTAATTGGATAAAACAGATATTGAGAAAGTTTAACTTTGCGGATATAATTTGTCCACCCTGAAATATTCCGAGTTTCTAAACCAGGAGGGTCAATTTCTATTGTTTATATTTCTGTCTTATTTGAAGGTAAGAATACACACCACTCAAACTAAAAGTTCACTGTTAACTTCACAGACATATTAAAATTAGTCAAACAAACAAACAAAAAAAAAATATCAAGTTGCTGGACCTTGTTTCTAGACCTGTAAATCTGAATAAAGCTAATAATGAAAGTCAAAAGTTGAGGAAAAACTCAAAAATGTATTAAATCAGATTCACTTAATATTTAGAGTTTTCTGAGTTCTCAAAGAATCTTTCTTATACAGACTACTGAATTTCTGGTACTGTGATTCTCTAGAATAAACCAATCATATTAAATTAATGACATTTTAATGAATAAAAAAATGAGAGTCGTTTTAGTGATGAAATTATGCATGATCAACGTGTTTTTTCAGCCATTCAGCCATAATTTTAAGCAGTGAATCTCTTACTTACCCATGGCAGTGAGATGACAATCCTGACTGGGCTTTTGAATTACACTCAGGAAGCAATAGATCTTCTCAAAGTCCACTACACACTTGACACCAAATGTCCTGGGACTATCTTTTGTGGCGTATTTGCTGGTTCGACCAAACCTGGCATGACATTCTTTAGCAGAAGTGGATTGTGGGAGTGTGTGTGGGGTGGGGCTAGAAATAGCTGAAGACGTTGAGGCAACAGTGGATGATACTGAACTGGGGACTGAGGTAATGCTGGTGGCTGAGGAAGACTTAGTGGAAGACTTAGCACCTGGGTGGTCAAAAGTGGCAGCAGACAAGGTTCCAACCAAGGGAGAAGGCTGTTGCTGGGATAAACAGGTTGCGCTGTTTGGCACCCTTAATACTTGAGATGGTGCTGGAAGTCTTTTGGCTGGCCCTGTGGTTGATGCTGGAGTCTTGAGTAACTGGACTGGAGAGGCTGTCTTTGTGTACCAATGCTCACCTAAGGAGGGAAATTTTTTTAGTTGCAATATACGTTTGTTTTTTTTTTTCACAATAATATAGCAGCAACTAGCAATACAACTGAGGATAAGTGGTTACCATGCGGCGCTGGCCAACAGAAACATAAAATGCTGGGACTTTTTTCCCTCCTGGGTCCCACTCTTTGCTGAGGTCAGTTTTTTTTTTAAGGTGCAAACACATTTGTCCCTCTAGTTTTTTTGCATCTTTGTACAAACTTGGGGAAAATGCACAGAAGAAAATGACGCCGTTTCTCTGGAAATGTGCTTTGGGTTACATTATAAAACTTAAAAAAATAACTTAACAAAATTGGACCTAATAAAAATATCAGACCAAGATTAACAGAGTTATAGCATTTTTCTGTAACAATGTCAGGGCTGCAGCTCTATCTTGTGGCACATAGCTGCATAACATTTGGGACAACCACACCACTGGGCAGCAGTTAAAATCTTAACAATTAGACTAACCAACTAGTATATCTGGTACTGACTAGTTACAATAGCAGCGATTAGTTGTCTAGTTGACTAGTCGTGCACATCCCTGGTGGAAATCACAGTAGATGGCATCATCAGAAATAAGGAGCACGAGAAGAAGAAGAAACTAGATCAGATGTGAAAGGTAAAGTTCAAAGAGGCCCAATTTGCATTAGGAGCTTTAACCACCAAACTAAAAGAGTGCAGATTCCTGGCACAACATCACAGGTCTCTGTCTAGAAAAGCTTCTCCTTTAGCTTTACCTTCAACTCCCAGGTCTCTGGTAGCAGACCTGAACTTGAGGAACACAAACATGGAGATCATTATGTGGTTGGAAAAGAGTTACAGGTTTGTACCTTGGACTGGCACTGGCATTGGTCTCAAAGGGATAGTGCGACCAACAGGACCATCTGTAGGCGTTCTGTGAACCTGGGGAGGGTCACCGTTTCTCAGAGTGCAAGGCTCTGTAGATGACACTATCAGTACCTGGAAAAACACAGAAGCAGAAGGTAGGAAAATCGAGATGAGAGATATGCCCTTGACTCAACAAGAGCGATTTTAGCTAACAGCAGGGCTTTTAAGAGCAAAGAACAGAAACCCGAGATGAAGTAAATAATCGGCCAACAGATTAATTTTGATTTTAGTGTTATTTATTTGGGGATTGTGCTTACTCAACTCAAAAACAAGACAGATATTCTAATGTCACACAACACACAAATACAAATGGCGGCTTCAGAAGTCACATAATTTGCCAGTGTCCCATCGAAATTCAATTTGCTCAGTCTCCCTTAATCTCTCATCTATGGTCAGTTGGTCTTTGGGCATAAATAATGGATTCCACCACTTTCTGGATAGGGTCACCTATAGATGTGACTTATGAGGACCTTGTGAATAAAAATGAAAAAACAAAAAAACGACCAGAAGCTGGACCGAGGGGCTCCGTCAAAATATTTCTTGTTTTAATCACTGATTAGCATTAAAAATAGACCTGCAATAAGAAAATATTTAGGAGGATGCTTGTGAATTAAAAGCATTACAACATTAAGCTCACGCAGCTCCCAGTTTTTCCAACAAAAACACTGATAACACAGCAGCAGCTGTTTTACGTGCAGTCTGTCTGCACACACGCAGCAAGCGCAAAGAGGTGGAGCCGTTATCGACACAGTGAGCGCAGGTGCAGCAGCAGGAAACGTTTTTCTAGCGTCCAAAACAGCAGCGATTTTTCCTGTAACAACCACTGAAACCTTTACTGGGACACAGCCGGAGGTCCTTCATTAACCACCGAAAAACTGCAGTACTTAAGTTAAAATATGCAGATGAATTGTTAATACGAAAAAAGTATTTCTTATCCGATTACTCGATGGAATAAATGATAGAATACTCGATTGCTAAAATAATCAATAGTTGCAGCTCTAAACCCCTGGCAGACATTTTAGCTTATTTGAATGTTGTCCATCTCACAAACATGTCACTCTCCAAACACTGAATCAGCAAGATAACACAGATCCGATTGTCCATACCCATAATTTTCGAAGGTTTAAAACAGTGAACTAATATAAATTTGATTTTATGGTTATTTAAATTTTTTGTAAAAATATTATCTCTTATAGAGAAAATACATGATTTGTCAGGTGGGCGATAAAAGAGGAATTTATTGAGTGATCAGATTCACAGTCAAAAGTTATGTCATATGTTTGTGTATACTGATTAAATGTTACATGTCCGTGGACAACAGTGATATGCTTCTTACTGAAACAAATGAGGATATATGAGGTGGCCCATAGCACACTGGTAAATCTAGCTTTCTTTACACTGGCAGTCAGGCATGGAATAGTTTTTCTTCAGAGTAACAGTTTATACGTGATTTGAGTAACTTTACGAAAGCTGTAAAAAAAAAAAAAAAAGTATTTTTATTTATTTTTAATTTTTTGTTACTGTGTATGCTTAATGTTTTTTTCTCTGTTGTGTTGACTGTTTTCTGGGACCACAAAGGAGATAAGTCTTTACACTTTTTTGCTTTGTTTTTTTGTTGTTTTTTGTTTTGTAAGGCATGATTAACCGAATAAACTAAATTCAACTGTGTACCAAATATCAGATAAATCCAGGGTTTTGAGGGAGATGTTTTTTTTATTTGCCCTATGCTACAAATAGTTTGTTTTGTTTTTTTTACTTTGACCTTGACTCAATTATGGCAAAAAATTTTAATCTAGGGGGTCACTGGCCATCTTTCGTGCAAATTTTTTATGAATCAGGTATTTTGCTGTAATAGTGTTAACAAACAGACAGAGATACCAAAACAAACACGGGTTAATAATGCCATACCTGAGAAAAAGCAGTGGAAATGGTTTCCTCCAGGGTTCCCGCTAAAGAAGCAGCTACGTGTGTCCACTCTTCAATGGGTTTTCTGGCATTCTTCTCCTCCCTTCTCTTCTTCTTCAGCTTAAACCTGGCATTTACGATCACCTTGTTCTTCAGAAGTTCCACCACAGACTCGATCTAAAGCAGGGAAAGGACAGTTCACGTCTTGATGCATTCAGTATATAAAGAGTGTGTACAAGAAATGCTAATTTTATTTATTTTGTATTTTATCCCTACCTCTGAAATGGACCGATTAGGCACGTATTTTCTCAGGAAAGCAGAGTCAATATTGGTTTTGCCTCCGGCGGTCCTGGTATTCAGTCTTTTCATAGCTATAACAAGTTTCTTTTTTTCCTCTCGATGCCACTTGCATACCACTTTATCAGAACCTTCTGGTTCATTATTTAGTCTGTGATAATGTTTTGTCCGAGTAATACGAGGAATCGGCTTCATACTCAACCTAAAAACTCAGGAAAACTGCAGCTATCGAGACTAATTTTACTGTTAAACCTAGCTCAACACAGGAAACCCTAGTGCGCATGATTTTTGCTGCATGACTTCCGATGATGCATCTTCACAATAAAACTTTTATATTTTGACTTGTTAAAATTTTTCGGGGTGGATTATAGAATATTTCTTTGTTCAAAAAATTAAACCAAAAAAAGAAAAGAAACGAGAAGACAAAAACAATGTGTTTCTAAACGTCCTGACTTTGTGTGTTTTTTTTTAAATAAAAAGTAATAAGATAAATAAAAAAATGTTTGCATTCATAAATCAATATTGTAAATACAAATGATTTTAATAAATAATTATTAATTATTCTAGCTTGGTTATGGTTACTACAGGGGAGAAAAATTTAAGATCTCCAAGTTTTGAATGTAATAGCACAAATCATTTTGATCTCTTTCTCGCTCTCTCTCACACACACACACACACACACACACACACACACACACACACACACTAAAACAGAGAGAGAGAGAGAGAGTAACTTTTTTCAACATTTTTTCATTTTTAATATATGCCCAGTTGTTTTATTTTGAAGACAACGTATTATAGTTCTTCCGGGTACCATTACCCGGAAACTCAACTTCATACCACTGGAAACTATAGCATAGAACACGTTCTGTCACGTACATAAATGCTGCACTCTGGTGCTTTATGATGTTGTTCAAACCGTTTTACAGTCGAAACTGTATCACATGGGTTTAACTTTCACAGGGAAGAGTGAAAATTTTTTTTTTATTGTATTTGACCATTACAACATTTTGAAAACAGATAATATTATGTAGTCCTGCGGTGAAACCAGCCGCCAAACAATGGAAATATTACCCAACTCTGTTGGCCCGAACTAACAACTCTAAACTCTATACAAATAAAGACTGATTGAGCTTCCAAATCTTCTGTTTGCCCGCGGTCTGCTCATGAGTAATTTTGCATTTGTGCTTCATGTCCACCGTGTTTTTGTATAATGATAATGATACATTTAATTTATAAAGCACTTTACAAAAGTTGGAAATAGCTCCTTTTTTGTTTTACCCTTTTAACCATAAGCTTTTATTGTATGCAATAAAACGTGGATGTATAATTTTAGGATACAGTTTCATTGCTACAAGAAAACGAATTAGACACGGTCTAATGCAGTGTCTTATTTTAATTTGTAAACTTTGTTCGTTTTTTGCCTTTAGGATTGTCAATAATACTTAAATTGACAAAATGCTTTTTTAAAATTCAGAAACCTGCAGATGTTATAGGTACATGTCTGGATGTGGTTATTGTAGACATTTATTGTCACAGTAACAGCGTTACAAACATCGGTAGCCGTAAACACTCATAACAACACTGGAAATACATACGCTGGTTTGATGCCTGTACCCTAAACATAGGTGGAATATTTAACTTTTATAATTATCAGGGAAAGTTGTTATTTTTGGTGACTATCAGTTTCCTAGTATATATTAGTGCATATTTGAATGTGTGAATGGATTATGCAGGTGCGAATGAGAGCCAATCAAAATTTCCTGGCGAACGGCCACGACCCCCAGCAAAAACTCACCAGTTTTGAAATTTAGATTCCCCCTGGTGTGTAGATAACACTGATCAAATATGAAGTTGATCCCATCCAAATCCTAAGACTAAGTATGAGGGCAGGAAATCGCTAAAATCGCCTTGGCCATTGGACCCTGTGGTCTTTTTTGTTCATCTGGACATGTTACATGTGTACCAAATTTCATACATGTACGTGAAACACAGCAGTGGAGTTGAACTAAAGGTGGCGCTGTAGAGCAATTTTGTAAGGGCCATGTCTGAATCTATTAAAATATGTAAATTTTCACCAGACCTGACGTTTGCAAAATTTTTGGAGTTTTGGAGCCTCTTTCGGCCCTCAGAAAAGCAATTCATTTGCCTGAGTAATCAAAAGCAGGTACAATAGGGCCTTGGCACAGGCTGTGCTGGGGCCCTAATTGAATGCAGTGTTGAGGCTGTCATTTTCAGCATCTACATGGATGTTAAAATCACCCATTATAATTATTTTATCACAGGGTACACCTGTACAGGTAGCCAGTCTGTTGTAGGGCTAACACAGAGAGACACACAACCATTCACACTTATATTCACATTCAGTGGTGCATAAAGTAGGTATGCACTATATGCAATGCATAGGGGCGCCGCACAAGGGGGGGGCACCAAAGCGATGTGGGGAAATTATTTCTCAAGTCAACAACAGACGCACATTAGGCGCCCCTGGTCTTTCTGTTGCCCCCCCCCCCCCCCTTACACACACACACACACACACCCAGGGCGCTTCAGCGCGCGCTTTCAAGAACATGCTCGATCGCGTTTTCATTTGAATTGTGCTATCATCCATCTAAAGGAGAGGCAAAAAAGAAAGCTCTTCGGGACAGAAAATGGAAGAGGGAGAAGTATAAAAATGTTGCTGGGATGAAAAAATCTTTTCAAAATGGTTTAAAGACAGTCGGTAAGTGATTGAAGGCTTGTATAAGTGAGATCTGCACTCATGAACACAGTAAACCTTGAGAGGGTGCGGTGTGTGTGTGTGCGCGCGCACGGGTTTGGGGTGGGGGTGCGGGGTGCGTGGGCCTAAAAATGTGTCCGCATACACCTCAGAAAGAAAGTATAGCTGCGCCCCTGTTAACACCTATGAGCAATTTAGAGTCAGCAGTTAACCCAACCCCACTGACTGCATGTCTTTGAATAACCTGGAGAGAACCACGCAGACGTGTGGAGAATAGGGGTGTGCGATATTGACAAAAAAAACCTTAATATTTTCTGTAATTTTTTCAATAAGAATAATAAACGATATTTTAAATTATTTAAAAATGTGTTTGTAAAAGAAGTGCAAGCTAGTAAAATATAGGACTCAAATCAGTGTTTTTGACACATTAACTTTTTTTTTATTTTATTTCATTTTATTTTATTTAACCTTTATTTAACCAGGAAAAACACATTGAGATTAAAATCTCTTTTTCAACAGTGTACTGGGCATGACAAATATAAATAGAAAACCTTTTTTTCAAAAGCAATCGCTCAATATCGAAGACTTGACAAAATGGAAAAAAAAAATCTAAAAAGAGGCTGTCTGGGGGGATTCCCCCTACATTAAAGCAAAATAAATTACAGAAACTACACACCTTCATCTGGTTGGAAACCCGAAAGAAGCAGGAAGTAGTTTTCTCACTGGGAGTATGAGGAAACACACACAGCAGCCACTTCACTGGTAAAGTGTGTTAACAAGCAGCCTTTTCAGTTGCTTGTTAACACAATTGTCCTCCGTGTTGGCTCGCTCTTTTCTCTCTCTCATAGTGTGTGTGTGGGTGCATCTCATTTTTGTTTACCTTTGTGCAGAGGTGGTCGCTCCTGGTTGCTCCGCCCATTTGTCAAGTACTCACCTGAAGCAGATTACTCATTACTGATTACTCACCTGTTCCTCATCAAGATGGGCTATTTAAGGCTGAGGGAGCCTCTCAGTTGTCACTGGATTGTTGTGTCAGAGTAAGGTATGAACATCGGCTCAAGTCACGGCTGTTGTTTCCTTGTGGATGAAGCTCTCTTCTCTGTGCAGACCTTGCCTGCGTTGGACCTTTTTAGAGCAGTCAGTGTCAGTTTGTGAGAGTCCACAGACACATCAGCAGCCCTCATCCTGATAACAATTCCCATGCATTTCTTCACTGAACAAACCAAGGTCAGTTGTGACTAAAAGCTGGTTCTGTGTCTGATGCACTGTTCAGCAGTTTTTGGTCTTGGAAAATTCCACCACGAGCATGTTGAGAAATGATCTCAAAAGGAATATAAGGTTACAGTTGGATGGTTATGGAATGGTTAAAGATGTGTGTCTGTTCCTGGACACTTTTTATTGCCTTTGAGCTCTGAGCTTTAGTTTCTACCAAAGAAAGTGAACTTCAGAGCTGTCAGTTTAATTCAGTTTTACTGATATAACATCAAATTACAACTCTGCTGCTCAAAGAATGTGACTAAACTCACTAGTGTGGTTAACAATATGATGGTGGATGTTGTTGATGTGGATCTGCCAGAAGTTGTGCTACAAAACATGCATCTTTGCTGTCTTTGACACTTTGCCTGGTATGTTCTCACTTTTCTGTGTTGTGTAGTGCTGTGTGGACCTGGACAACCCAATGCAAAATAACACATTACTAAGGTTTAAAAGACCCTGTGAACAAGGTGAAATGAAATGGCTGAAATGCACCTTATGATACTGCACATGTTTTCATGTCGTTCTGTGGAGGTGGTCCACTTTAAATCTCACCTTCAGTAAGACTTTCAACAGCTCTGAAGTAAATTCTACAAGCTGGCAGTGGCACACTACCCAAAACAGGCTTAACCTGTGTAACTGAGTTACACTGCCCCCTTCACTTCATACTGATCATTTCAATAAAGCTAATCATCTTCATATGGGGAGCACTTTTCTAAGCCAATGTTATAAAGTGCTTCACACAAATGAACAACTTCATAACAAGCAGCTTTTAAAATATCAGTGTAACATTCAGAGGTCACCTGTGGGTTTAACATAAATGCTGTTTTATTACGTTATGGTGTATTTACACATCACAGGACTGCATTATCTCCTTTCCTTTAATATGGATGCTCCAGGGTATACTATGCAAAAGCAGGTAATAAAGGAAGCACTGGCTCACATTTCCCTAATATGTTTGGTGAATTTGACCAGCTTTTATGACTGACATTTGTGATATGTCAACTGTCAGACCTTTAAATATGGAAGATATTCTGTCTGCCTTCACTGCACAGTCTGGTGCTGGTGTGCCAGCTGTAGTGACACACAAAAGGGTGGTCAAACTTTCAGCTGAAGCAGTTGTTGATACAAGGTTTTTAATGCTGTGCAGGATGTTTTCAGAGGTCCAAAAATCTCTTGATGGGTTCATTGATTTGTGTGATGAAATAAGGTGCAATTTTCTTACCACAAACCTGGTTCAATAATGAATTTCAAATCCAAACACGTGTCTGAAACTGAAGGTACTGGTAATTTGAATGTTGATGGTGGTGTTGATGATATTGATCCTAATGATAGTGTTTCCAATGGGTAAACATTCACCACTAATAGGTCAAATACTGTTTCCTCTGCACAAATAAAAGCAGCAGCTGAAAGAGGTGCACTTGTTGCTCAAATGGCAGCTTTAAAGGAACAACTGATAAAAATGAAAAAGGAGCCGCTTGTGTTAAAATCTAAGCTAACATCTACTGCCAAGCTGGTTCACTGATGGACAGTGTTTCTCTCTGGTACCTACTGCTGGCATGAACTCTTATTTTGAAAGGGAAAAGAGGAAACTGACATCAGTGTGTGGCCAGATGTGGCTGTTGGCCCGCTCCCTTGGGGGTTGTTCCCTGGGGGTGGCTCTGGCCTCTTCGGCATGTGGGGGTGCCTGCTGGTTGTCGGGCGGTTCTTGGGTGCTCATTGCCTCTGGCTCTCTTGGGCTCCTGCCCTTTGTCTGGAAGCTCCGTCTAGGGTCTCTCTCCGTGCTCCTCTGGGGTGCGCGCAGTTATCACCAAAGGTCTTCTGAGCTGCAGATGTCCCGGGTCCCCTGGGTCTTTCCCTGTTTGCCTCACTGAGTATGTTTCATGACAGAAACACATACATTGTAACATAAAACAGCAAGATTTTTTTGTTTGTGTGTGCCATCTCCAAGTATGCTCATGTGTAATTAGTGCTATTCTTTATTTCTTTTTTTTCTCCTTTCTTATTCTCTCTCTCTAACAAGAGTAGCCTATAGAGAGCTTTTATAGAGCTCTTCTTGTAAATCAAATATGTTTGGTACAACAGTGCATTCGGATCATGATTCCGTTTGTGAAAACTGCCGGACATGACAGGCTTAAACAGTTTTATACAGAACAGGTTCTCTTCATGCAGCTAACCAGTTAGTGTTTAAAAACAGAAGCCCTGCTGGTCTCAGATCAGTATTCCTTTCCCCTTTTCATCCCTTTTTGACTTTTTTTGTTTCTCAAACAGCTGCAGGTTTCACTGTGCTCATTATATGGTAGTTTAGCCTTTGTACAGATTCAGAATCATTAATTACTCAGATTGCTCTGTAATCTGGATATTTGAAACAGAAACATTCAATAACAAAGCTAAATGTCTTAAAAGGTTTGTGCTGAAAAAAAAACTCAACATAAATTTTGACTTAGTAGTTTGCCAAACACCATCATTTGGTTTCAGCTCATAAATGTTAGGGTTTCTTTTCCTTGTGTTTTGTTGACTAAGAGTAGCAGCATTCACTGTATAAACACAATAAGATTCCACTCAAATTCGAATTATAATTTATTATCAAATGGCCTAAGATGAAGTCCTATAATACCATCCTTTGCCTCCAGCAAATATTAAATGTTTGGATCAACAGTAGGAAGAACATGTCTGATTTTAGAAACACGAGCCATCTGAATACAATTTAAAGCCACTGGACTGTGAGTGTCATGGTCCTGGGCCATGTGCCCAGTGTTTTGTCTTTAGTCCTTGTAGGTTGTGTTTTCACTGAGTTTTTCTGTTGTGCTCCCAGTTTGTTTTTGGTTTTGATTATTCATCATAGTTTTCTGCATTCTGGGTCCAACCTCGCCTGTCTCACAGCTCGCCATGACAGTTGGGTCTCTGAGACTAAACCAAAGAAACACATTAAAAATAATGTTAACTCATCTGATATCATTTTTGCCATCACAGGAAACAAATCTGTATGATGAATTAAAATGAACTGATAAATGAATGCTATGAAAGGAAAAGAATACTAACATATCAATTTATCAACAGGTTTTAGTATAATTTTTTTTTTTTTAAAAATCCCTTTCTAAAACTAAGCACCACTACGTGCTGTGATCCGCTTCAGTTTGCCGTGTAACCATTTTTCAGTTTAATAAAAATACACTATAAAAAGTTTGTGCCTCCATTCATTTCCTCTCTAAGACAAACATGCCACTTTAACTGCACAGTCTCTGTGTGTGAGCACAGCTTGGTCACAGATAGCGGAGCAGAGGATGTATCGAGATAAGAAAACATTAAATATAATGTTCACAAATACAGTAGGGTCAAAGTTAACCTGCTACAGCTTTCCTAGTTTAGCCATAGGCTATCTGGCTGTGTAACTGCTGCTGTTTGAGTGAAACATGTCCTGTGGATGCCACTGTTTGGTCTACAGAGACCTCTAGTGGACATTTTGAGACATCGCTTACACTGAGCGGTTGGTTGTCCCAGCACAAGACGATGTTGTAGTTACTGACAAATTACACAGTTGGCGCATAAGGAAAGAAAGCCATCATCAATGGAGCGACGACACCAGGGTTCACCATGGCAACGGGTAAATAAAGAGCAGAGCCTCCCTTTTCATTTGATGGATGGAGGATTGCACGTGTCAGTGTGGAGCATGACAAGTCACTTGAATCAGCCTGACCCACTCTGTCGTCATCATAGACAGAATAAAAGTTTGTCATAAAATATATCATTTCTTTTATAATGTCTGCAGTCATCGTTTACACAACTTGAATCTTCATCTGATTGATGTTGGTTCTCTGACAGTCACAGCAGAGATGTTTCACTGAGTTACTGTTAAAGGTCAGAGGTCAGTCATAGCTGGAAACATGCAGAGCAGCTTTCCAAGTCTGTGATGAATGTAAAGTTTTACCAATAAAGGCAAAAAGATTATAATGAATGTCTCAGCTTTACAGGTTTTAAATATTTCAGGACAGCTTTGGGAGGATGAGACATTTTACATGAAGAATGCAGATCGTGTCTGGAACATGAATCCATTATGAACAGATCCGGACTGAATGAGCTGGGAAATGACTGGAGCCTGAACTGGATCTGGACCTCATCTGAATCCCTGATCCTGATCCGTTTGGATCTTCCTGCTGTGCAGGTGGACTCAGACACGGTATGTGGATCCGTTATAGAGCCGATGATCACAGATTTAGGTGATCTTCAGTAGAAAATATGTTGATTCATACTCCATAACTTTCAAAATGTCGACATTTAAGTCACTTTGAATCCATTTACACTATGTGCACAATTATTAGGCAAGTCATAATTTTGAGGATTGTCCTCATTAATCACCAACTACAGTGCTCTCGGTTAATCCAAAATAATAAATAAACCTCAAACATGAATGTTTAAGAAAGTAAGAGTGAGGTTTTGGCTTTCTTAGGAGAATATATGTGCACAATTATTGGGCAACTGTTATTGTGCAGAATTATTGCACATCTAAATGAAAAACACACATTTTCCATCTCACTTGTGTAAGCAAGAATTATAAAACAACAACTCAAAACTTCCCAATAAACATTTCTGACATATAAAAAAAAAATCAGTGACCAATATAGCCACCCTTCTTTTCAATAACAGTGATAAGCCTTCCAGTCATGTAGTCTGTCAGTTTCTTGATCTGTTGATGATCAACTTTTTGTCCAGCAACAACCACAGCCTCCCAGACACTGTTCAGAGAGGGGTACCGTTTTCCTTCACTGCAAATCTCCCACTTAAGAAATGCCTACAAGTTGGGTTCTGGTCCGATGAGGAAGGGGGTCATGTCATAAGTTTTTCATCTTTAACACCTTTACTGGCTAGGAGTACTTGGATGCATGTGATGGAGCATTGCCCTGAAAATCATTGTCTTTTTGAAAGATGCAGACTTCTTCCTGTATCACTGCTTAAACAAAGTGTCTTCTAAAAACTGGAAGCAGGTTTAGGTGTTGAGTTTGAGCCCATCTTCAACCCGAAAAGGTCCAACCAGCTCATCTTTAATAATACCATCCCAAATACCAGTACCCCACCTCCACCTTGCTGACGTCTGACTCGAAGTGGAGCTCTGTGCCCGTAACTGATCCAGCCACGGGCCCATCCATCTGGTCCATCAAGAGTCACTCTCCTTTCATCAGTCCATAAAACCTTTGAAAAATCTGTCTGCAGCTATTTCTTGGCCCAAAAATGCCTAAAAATGATATTATGGCCATAAAATTGTGCACACAGTGTAGCTCAGTTTTCAAGTCTTCAAATCCTTTCAGCCTCATCTTCACTCAAACATTCACATCATCTCCAGGATCCAGACATTTTTCCAGCAGTGAGTTTTTCCAACACGACCAATGATCGATCATTGATCACTGATCAATGTGTTCTGTGTTGATCCAGATCAGTGTGATGTAACAGTGATGCTACAGTAACTACAGTAATTGTTTCAGAGGAACGAGTCTCAGAGTAGTTGTAAAACAGCTAACTGATCATCTGCAGAGGAACGGTTTATTTGAAGAGTTTCAGTCAGGTTTCAGAATTCATCACAGTACAGAAACAGCATTAACTAGCATTAGTTAGTCCTGTTGGACCTCAGTGCAGCTTTTGATACTGTTGACCATAACATTTTATTACAGAGATTAGAGCATACTATAGGTATTAAAGGTACTGCACTGCAGTGGTTGAACATCTTCACTGGCTTTCTTTTTGTCAGTTTCATTACACAGGATTATTTATGGATCTAAACATAGACCCTAGAACATAACGTGTCTGTGCAGAGTGCATGAGCATTTTAATATATACAACATTTTTGCCATTACACATAATTGTTTAGAGTGTTATTCACATTTTAATCTTTAAAGGGTTTAGTCACTAAGTTGTTTTCACAAGTTAGATAAAGCCTGTAGTCAATCGTGAGATTTCCAGCACACATAGAAGGAAAGTGAGACATCATTACAAACAAAAATACAGCTCTAGCAACACACCAACTTTTTTTTTAACTTCAACAGGACATAATGGCAAGAGACAGAGAGGCAGCACCTTTACAGCTATTGTACTAACAAGGCACAAGAGATAGAGAATAGCCCCTTAAACTGGGGGGATACCTTGACTTTGGACTTTATCATCTGGGATTCGCTGCATCTGTGTCTCAACAGGTTCGTCCCACAGTGGTCTAATAGGAAAGATGTCTCCTGAGGGAGGGAACTGCATCTCTGGGAAATGTTCTCTTTCTATGATTGAAGGATCAGTGAGACTGCTCTCATCATCTGAGATGGCGGCTGCAACTTCTCGCTCTTTGTCTGTCTCTGCGTGTGCCAACCTTGCCACAAGTTTTGCTGCTTCATCACTTATCTCTTCAAAGAACTCAATGGGCTCTTTAAATGGCTCCCTTTTCTCTTTAGTGGGTGTTGTTGAATGAGAGGACTCATTTGTAGCCTCGCTGGAAGAGACAAGGAGGGTCATTTCTGTAGAGAGTTGGTCACCAGTGGTCCCTAAACCAGAATCCCCACACTTTTCTGTCTTTACTTTTGTGGCAGCTGGTGCTGAAGCTGTAGAGGTCTGCTGTCCAGCTTTGAGAGAAATACATAGACTTTCAGGGCTCGTGCCTGGAGTGGCTAGACCCTCATGTTTGTAACTGTCTTAATATTTCAACAGGCAATATCTCCCACATGAATAATATGCTTATCCTGAAAATTGGTGTCCTGGGTAATTTTGGCCCAGACTTCCAGAATCTGGCATCATAAATGTTGTATCTTTCTCACGTTATTAACCCCTTAAAAACCAATATTTTTACAGGCGAAATTACAAAATTCAAATTTCAAAGTCCTCTCATGATGCCAGGATCTCTCTCAGAGACCACTTAATGCCATATTCCTATTATTTCAGGACAGGTGTGTGTGTAGCTGTCTGTCTCCTGCTTGCAACTGCTTTATTGCAATACGTCCCATTTTTGCGCAGTAAATTACCCATGACACCAATTTTCAGGATAAGCATATTATTCACCTGAGAACCTGAGATATTTAGAATGTACAGTGTGACGGTGTCATACTACCGAACATTCAATGCATCCAAGCTTTGCAATTTTTATAAATTCAAAATAAGAACCAAAAATAGAAAAACTAGAGCCGACCACTGAAGCACACCGCCAGTCAGATTTCTCCTGGGTCCCTGCTACTCACAGGCCACACAACCAGTTAAATTTCACACATAAGTGAAAGAAAAAAAAACTCTTCCTCTAGTCATGAAACTGAAGAATGAAAAGAAAGAAAAGGGAAAAGGCGAAGCCGTAAGAAAAGAAGTGGCAAGTAGTGCCTAGAGGGTCATCAGTACTAAATGAAATGGGGTATGCAGCATCAGCACAAGCAATAACAACACAATGATGTACGGGGTAAAAAAAAAGAAGAAAAAAAAGATTGGGACTGGCATCCATGGATCGTTTCATATGCAAAACCAATAGATTGTTTTCCACCCTACCCAAGGAATTTTGTTCCCGGTGGGCCAAGCTGGAGGATTCTGCTAACCAAACTTTCTCCCTCATTTAGAGGTGGAGGGGCACTGGGGAGGTGGAGTTTACTGTGTGATTGATCGAGCATCCGTATGCAGCAGTGAGGAAGAAAGAGCACACACAAAGTGTTGGTTGGGTTGAGAGTTTGACAGCCTGTGTAATTTCTTTTTTAGCTGCACAGCTAGGAAGTATAATAGAGTGGCAGATAAATAATCATATGAATAAACACATAAAAACATACATTTTACCCACGGATTGTGAGAAGCTGAACATTTTTCCTAAACTCATTTTTAAAGTCATTCTTTTCACCATAAAGCAGGCTGAAGGTTGCAACCCTTCATGACACCTTTTCTGATAACTGGTTACTTCATGACACCGTTTTCTATCACACAGTCCGTCAGTCGAAACAAGGACTGGACATAAAATCATCTGAAAGAATAATTCATTATAAGAGAATAATTTAAAAAATAAAACAAGATTTGATCTATTAGACTTTACTTTGTATATGCCAGCTGTATTTATTTAAATTATTATTTGTACAGTTTAATTGAATGTATTTCATTATTTTCAAACTCTTTTGATCCCTACATAGATTCATTTTTGCCAGCAAAAAGAAAACATTATAATTTTTAGAAAACGTTTGTGATGTCAGTAGTTCATCGAGATTGTGTAACTGTGATCATCTCCAACATTACCAGTAGATGGCAGAGTTTGGGGCCACATATCAAACCAATCATGGTGCAATATAGTGCAGCTGGAGTTAATAAGAGAAGCTATTTCATTAAGGGTTAAGGTGAAAGAAGGGGGAAGGTGAGAAAGAGTTAGACTGCAGCTGTTATGAAAGAAAACAGGCCATGCTGGCAGCTCCCTGGCACTGGGGAAAAGCAAGAGCAGAAACAGTTTTAGTAAGGCAGAGGGAAATTAATCTGAAAGAAAAAGGGCAGCACCTTATAAGCTTTGGATTCATTAAGGATACAAATCAATAACAGGGTAGACACAGATGAAGTGGTACCTTGTTTTCCTCCCTATTCCAAGAGCCATTTTAATCATCTCTCTCAGTTAATCCTGAACACCTTTAGACTCTTACTTTGCAAAAACAAGGTGCACAAAGCTCCACCACTCTCTGGGTGACAGTGGTGCATTTTGTGTTCTTTTCCCTCTAAACGTTCTTTAAGAAGTTTTTAGTGCAGTAAAATCTGATAAGGGCAGACAGATGTTTACTTTGAGTACACAAACATGTAGGAGTAGATGATGTAATGTGATCTTTAGAATCCCCCGTAATGAAAAACTGCAGGTACAGATACTTAAAAACCATCAGCTATCACTCCAATAACATCTCTGTACATTTATTTTTATTAACCCCCGCACATCCAGCAGCTTCTACAGCATTCATTCCATCATTCTTCCTGTAGTCTTACCCAAGGAACTGAGCTCCAGAAGGTCCCACCTCTATGAGCCTGCTGGCCAGGCCCTCCCCCTCAACCCAACCAACCAACTAACCCAGACCCAGAACTGACCCAGAATCTGCTGGTGTCCTTCTACCGTTGCTGTGTAGAGAGCATCCTGACCTACTGTCTGTGCGTGTGGTTCAACAGCTGCACAGCAGCAGACAGGAAAACACTCCAGCGAATCATCAACACGGCTCAAAAGATCATAGGCTGTCCCCTGCCCTCCCTCCAGGAACTGTTCAATGCCCGCTGCCAGAGGAGGGCACAGAACATCCTCCAGGACCCCTCACACCCTGGACATTCCTTGTTTCAGCTACTGCCATCAGGCAGACGTTTCAGGACAATGAAGGCCAGAACAAACAGACTGAGGAACAGCTTTTATGCCAGGGCTATCATTGAACTGAACTCTGTGTGGTTTGGACAGTGATGTGGGGTGGTAGTGCTGACTGTGTGCGTGCGTTGGTGTGTGTATTGGGGCTAGATTCATCTTAATTTACTATTGTGCACTGTATTTTAGTAATCATTTTTATCACTCATATTTTTATTATTTTATTATTTATTGTCTGAGGCACCTAGAAAGGAATGCATTTTAAATTTCGTTGTGCAACTTCTGTGTACAATGACAATAAAGATTCTGATTCTGATTCATCGGAGGCATGGTGGCCAGACGGTGCCTCTTCACCAGTCGGCACGTCACTCTTGTCGGGGCACTGCACTTCCTTGGCGGGATGATGATGCGGAGGCCGTTGTGCCGACAACCACGCATGGCTCCACCCCTGGCATCCACCATGAAGCTGACCAGGAAACTGAGATGGAAAAGGAGATATAAGCACAAATTAGACACACACGTGTATTACTGAACCCATTAAGTGATGAGAAAGTAGACACCAAAGCTAACTGATAAACTATTGACTTAAATATGAACACTTACTAAGATACTTGTGTCAAAAAGGAAATGAGAAAACTGAACTGACAGTTTGTGAGTTTAACTGAAGGGTGAACACATTTATACAAAAGGACCAAAGTTGTCTTTGACCGTTTGGCCTTCAACAGCAAACAGCAGATACTGTAAGCAAAGGTTGTTTCAGGGCTTTCAAATTATGCAGCGGCAGGCGCATTTTCCACCTACTCCACCACTCTGCGCCGTCTACCTTTTAATTTTCCTAAAAAAAATTTTTTTGCGCAACCCCCCGTCTCAATTTGTGGACGCAGGTGGCAATATTTACATTCTTTCAATGTGAGCCATTAGAGCCTTCTTTATGAATGATACTGCTTAATTTTTAAAAGGACATGTTCCACTATAAGGCAAAGTTTTTATTTTTTAAACAACTATAAATGTAAAGGTGAACAATTAACATACAAAGACTACATATTATCATTGATTAATCGGCTCTATGATTATAGCTATGCAGGCATGTTCAGCATGATTCTGGTGTACTGCACTGAGGTTTTGACCTTTCACTTCACTCTCCATGCAAAGTGACAAATATGCATATGGATCATATCTGAGTGGGGTAAGAGACTGACTGGGATGAGATGACTATTTGACACCACGGGCAGGTATAAAGTTCTTTAGCTTCAGTTAAACAAACAACAAGATTTCTTTAAAAAAAAAAACATGGCAGACATGAAAACAAGTTGTTAAATAAATGTTAGAAGACACGATCAGAGTAAACCGTCCACATCGTCCACACTGCACAATATAGTACAATAATACTTCTATTTTAATTCTCCCCATATGCCAAAGGATTCCTTAAAAGCATCATGGTATGTTAGTGGAAATGCTCAATTCACAAGACACTGAATGAAGTCAACAAACACGTCCTCAACCTTCACCGCCTTGTTTTGCCAGGATATGTAATTTAATGTGGTTTTCCTTCATTTGCAGCATCACATGACCTCTCCACAAGGAGATGTCAACTTTGATAACTTCTGAGGTGTAATATTTGGATGTTCAGATGTTAAAATGAAGAATACAGAAAAACAGAGACGCTGTCTGTCGAGGACGGTGTAACACATACACCTCTCCGTCAGGAGAGCACACAGAGTGGAGAAGGAGAGTGATGGCGATGAAGAGAAGAATGATTTAACCAAGGTGCAGACGGTCACCTGCTGTGGTCTCCATGATCGTGGCACGGAGAGGAATGGCTAAAAACAACAACCACATCAGACAGAGAGGAATCAAAAGTCGAGCAGAAACAATTCAGAGAAGGAGAAAAGCAGAGCGGGAAATCCGAGCACGCGTGAGACAATCAGAGGAAGACAAAAAGAAGTCTGTACACTGCTCTCAGCAAGATATTTGGCCACAGCTACAAAAACACTGCAGATAAATTGTGTTTACATTGCACCAAAAAAAGTCATTTACTGGAAGTGTAAACATGAAGGCTTGAACTTTTTGACTAAACTTGATTTTGTCAAATGTTTACAAATTTTAGTCCACATGTTCAGCTTTTGAAGAGCAACGCTTTGATTTGATTGGTCTGTCTGATGACACCAGAGTGACTGTACTTACCCAGAATGGACCGGGCTGGAGGACAAAGCCACGTTGTCCAGGTTCTCTGTGCCCCAGCTCAGCCGGTATGAATCTCTCTCACTCTCTCTGGCAAGTGATGAAATCTGGAATAAAACAAAAACAAATTACAAAATTACCAAGTTAGACAAACAAAAATCAATCTGAACTAAACTATCACTTGTAATTCCTAAAATATCTCACTTAAATTAACATCACCCCAAATCACTGTTTTAAAAACACAGCTTGTGATCACTGTGATGATGCAACGTACCTGGTGACTGGTGAGCATCTCCTCCATCATGCCCTCATGTTTAGAGTAGTAGCTGTGGTGAGTGGGTGTGAAGGACCTGTCTGAACTGAAGCACAGAGGACAAAAATATAAGCTAACCAGTGAGGGGGATGCTATTAACACAGCAGGGTAGGAAACGCCTGAGGCTGGCTTTAATAATTATCTTTAAAATACTCTTTCTGTTCCACAAGGAGGGATCAATGTCCAGCAACTGATCTGATAACGAGGTGATTAATTTCCTAAGTAGATGGTCATAATTTGAATGAATGACTTTCTAGCAGACTCCTCCCACACATTATGCTTATGGCTGATATTGTTTTTAAATGGTAAAACTGCTACATTTACCTGAAGTGTTGGCTTAACATGAACACTATTACAGCAACACTGTAAAAGGCTAACAGTGTCGCACACAGGCAGTAATCAAAGTATTTGATCTGTGTGTTTTATTACTAATCTTGAGGGCAATAAAATACAGTGTATCACAAAAGTGAGTACACCCCTCACATGTCTGCATATATTTAAGTATATCTTTTCATTGGACAACACTGACAAAATGACACTTTGGCAAAATGAAAAGTAGTCTGTGTGCAGCTTATATAACAGTCTTCTTGTAGTGCAACAATTCGTCTTTTCAGATCCTCAGAGAGTTCTTTGCCATGAGGTGCCATGTTGGAACTTTCAGTGACCAGTATGATAGTGTGAGAGCTGTACTGTAAAATTGAACACACCTGCTCCCTATGCACACCTGAGACCTAGTAACACTAACGAGTCACATGACATTTTGGAGGGGAAATGACAAGCAGTGCTCAATTTGGACATTTACGGGCGTAGTCTCTTAGGGGTATACTCACTTTTGTTGCCGCTGGTTTAGACATTAATGGCTGTATATTGAGTTATTTTGAGGGAAGAATAAATTTACACTGTTATATAAGCTGCACACAGAATACTTTTCATTGTGTCATTTTGTCAGGGTTGTCCCATGAAAAGATATACTTAAATACCTGCAGAAATGTGAGGGGTGTACTCACTTTTGTGATACACTGTACTAGGCCAGCAGAATAAGTGAAAAACATACTGCTGTCAGACAAAGATGCTCTGGTGCAAACTGTATAGTGGCTACCTAGAGAAGAGTGCAGGAAACTAAACATCATTCAGTGAGTTTTGTTTTTTAAGCCCACTAAAGATTCCAAAGTCAGATACATAATACAGCCAAACACATACAGCATCTCTGGCTGTTACATCAAATAACTCTTGTAATGCTGTTGACAGTATGCACTTGATGCAGCTGACAATGCTGAGTCTGAGCTGAGGTGGTGATTTAGTAGCATTCCAGGGAGTCTGTATTTCCTCAAGTGTTCTTATGGGGTTAGGAATAAGCTCTGAAGTCAGAGCACTCTGGGTAAAGTCTTTCAGAGTTTCGCTCTGTTACTCTCCTTCAGAACACAGCCAAGTGTAGTAAAGACTGTACTAAAAGTAAAGTCTTAGCACAATGGTTAAATCTTTAAATGTTATTGGATTTATTTACATTTCTAGAAGTCAAAATATTGATTCCACTCTCATTTGTACAATACATATGTAGCTGGAAACTAGCCTAGCTGGAGTCATTCCTATATTCCTCATGTTTACAAGCTGAAATGTGCACACGCAAATTGTTTTGCTACAATAATAGCCCCACACACACACACACACACACACACACACACACACACACACACACAAAGCAGACTTCGTTTTATGACCCAATGTAGAAAATACTAAACAATGAAAAAAATCTTGTGTAGCTGCCCAACCTTTTGACTGATACTGTTTGCTGTGCTGGAAAACTACAGTTATCCAAACTGCTTTATGTTGTTAGGAAGGTGGTTCATACCAAGGAATAAACATAAAAACACAAAGAAAAAAAGCAGCAGCTGTGCAGAGACTTAGCTGCCACACATTGAGAATTGTGTTTATTATTATCTACATTGTCCTGAATATAATTCTATACATTAGTGCGAGAACTTTCTGTGGTGTGTAATGTGTAGCTAATTGAACACTACCATGGTACAAACATACTCTATCTCAACAACGGACTTTGTCCCCTGACCTTTTGTACACCATTGAACAGTCATATGGAACCTAAATTCCCAGACTGACACAGCTGCATTTATGGTAAGGCCTAAGAAACACTGGTACTGGTGCCAGGGTGGCTCAGTGGATAAACAGGCAACCACGTATACGACAGGCATGTGGTACGGGTGTCCTCGGTTCATGTCTGAGATGTGGCCCTTTCCTGACATCTCTCTCCCCACTTTCCTGTTTCTCTTCATTGTGCAATATCTAATAAAGGCAAAAAGGCCCTTCAAAAAGAAATGCTAAACCTAAACCAGAGTATAATGCATATCTGTTTTTGTTTCCCAGACTAGTCAGATGTTATGCAAGCAAGCAGCAATGTGTATATATATAGCAATGTGTACATGAGATATTACATCATCAGTCTTTAGCACAGATTCCAGTTAAAAAAAAATTGTACTGTACAAAACTGGCCTTGTTAAGGGTCATGCCAAAGCATCTCATTCAGATTCAAGTCCAAACTTTGACCACTCCAGAACCTTTTTTTCTTCTTTGTAGCCACCTAGAGCTGGACCTGCTGGTGTGTGTCTGTTCAATGTCTTGCTGCATAATCCAAGTGTGCTTGAGCTTCAGGGCACAAACCGATGATCAGACATTCTCCTTCAGGATTTCCTGGTAGAGAGCAGAATTCATGGTTCCATCAATTATGAAAAGACATCCAGGGCCTGAAGCAGCAAAGTGGCCCCCAGACTATCACACTACCACCACGTTTGACTGATGAGTCAAGCTAGTGAAACCTGCAGGTTTAGATGCTGTTATGGGGGGTTTTGTGACCTCTCTGATGAGTTGCTGATGGAGTAATTGGAGTTGGAGTAATTTTGGTAAACAGGCCACTCTTGGGAAGGTTCACCACGGTTCTGAGTTTTCTCCATTTGTGGATAATGGCTCTCACTGTGGTTCACTGGAGACCCAAAGCCTCTGAAATGGTTTTGTAGCTTCCCAGACTGAGATCTCAGTGTCTTTGTTTCTCGTGTGTTCTTGAGTTTCTTTAGATGATGGTGTGATGTGTTGCTTTTTGAGATCTTTAGTGAGATGTTTTCCTCACTTTGTCAGACAGGCTCTATTTAAGTGATTTCTTGATTCAGCAGGTCTGGCAGCAATGAGGACTGAGTGTAGCTAATGAAATTGACTCAGCTGCAAAAATGTGGTTAACCACAGTTAATTCATGATTTAAAATGGCGGGGGTGCAGTTAAAATTTGTTTGATGATCTGGAACAGCAAAGTGTGACAAATATACACAAAAAAAATAAGAAAACAGAAAGGGGCAAATGTTTTTCACAGCAGTGCATGCATGGCTTTAGTTTGAAATATTAGAATTAAAGATGTTGGTAAACTGCTAACTACTAAAATATTCTGAGACAATGCAGTATCTCTGAGGTAAAACCAAAAATAACATAACCTGAAACTTTTATTTTCACAGCTAACAAATATAAATAAATAACATTAAGGAGCTGATTTGTCTCACTTACATTCAAATTCAGTCCCACTTTAAAATGTAACTTTTAGTCTCTGCAAACCACAGAGGATATCATGACAATAGTTCAAGACAGAAATCCTTTAAGGTTGAGGTAAGAAGCCTTCGTGATCAAGTGTAAACATGTTAAACACGGATGTTGTAATAAGGTTTAACACACAGCTGACACAATCAGAAGTGTTGACTGAGATCTGTGCAGACCAGTCAGTCAGTAGTAAAAAACCAAACAAAAAAATGATGTTACAAAATGTTGTACCAGTAAATAGTTCTGCTATCAAGTCCGCATTTTCAGATCCAGCTAAGCAACTGATACTTTAACATACGGCATGCTTACTTTAGAGTGAGGGAATCTGACACTTCCTGATTATATCCTAAAAGGAAACAAAACTGCAACCAAAGAGTCGAGGCAGAGGCAAGAGTAACAAAAAAGGAAGGAAATTAAAAATGAAAAGGTGTGAAGAAAATGTCATAAGTAATGAGATGATCTGACAGAGTGGAGGTAAGTCAGGACAAAAGTAAAAATATGCTCCACAAGTGGTTTTCACTCATCATTTCTGCCAGGAAGTAGCCCTCCACTAATCTGCACCTTCATCAGCACCACTCCTCTCTGATGAATCTTTCATTTATCATTCACTGAGTCCATCCAATGCTTGATTTTGGCACAATTCTTCCTTCTTTTTAGGTGTCCTTGAGTCTCCTTTTGGGGCTGAAGATGAAGCTTTGGTGGCTGATTGGGCTTCTGGTTACTTTGTGTTGAAAAGCCAACGAAGCACAGTCACAGAACAGTGATGCGTTTATCAGAAGTTACCACTCCAGATCATCTGAACAGAGACAAACAAAGAGTGAGAAGAGATATAACATGCTTTCAGGAATTTTTGTCAAAATTGTACCTGTGTGCAGTCTATTTGTACATCTGTGGACATTTATTATATTTTGATCCACATTTCTCAACACTATCCATTTGGATGAAATATCAAGAAACTATCAATTTAATTCCATTTCTTTTTTTGGCCTAAAACTATTTTGAAATCAATGATCCAATCAGCTGCTTCAGGCTATCCTGCTGTTTTATTCTCTTGACATTTTGTTGTGCTGTGGAAACACATCCAGAAGCTGAATGTTAACCATGAACATTGAAACTTTGTTTCACTGTAGATTTCCCTCAGTTTGAACTGATTTTATCACCATCTCTCTACATGTTGATTCCAGTGGTGCAGGGCAAAATGTAAACCACTGAAGAAGGTCACTTTTACCTAAATAAAACAAATAATGTAAAACCAGTAGAAAGCTGTTTTCCTACCTTTTGTGTGCACCTTTAATTGGTTCCACCACTAACACCTTACATTCTCTCTTGGCTATTTTTTCCAGTGAAATGAGGCTGTGGTCAGGATACAAGCAGGGGGCTCGACCAACAGATCCTGCAGGAGAGGTGATAGCCCGGAATTCCATCGCAGCGCCTGACCTGGAGCCAGCACAAATATATCATAGACATAATCCTGGACATGATTGTGTATGTTTGTCTTACATGCCTCTCCTGCATAATGACTGTAATGTACCATCTGTTAAGTCAATCATTTATACAAATATAGTTGGCTAAAAGCTGACATAAGTCAAAAGAATTTCATATTTCTAAAATAAACATCAGCTTCACAGTTAGTGCAAAATGAAATGCTGAGCATTTAAGCACTTTGAGTGGTCATCTAGAGCAGAAAAGCACCATACAAGTACCAGACCATTCATTATTTATCATTTACCACAGCACTGCAGCTCACAGCTAGTCATACCACTCATTACTTTGGCAACAAACTACAGCAAGATGCATCATCACTGATGAGTGACAATCATCCATTAGGACACATCCATTAAGAAAGCATAGTACTGTGCAAAGGTCTTGAATACCCCAATTTCTTTATGTTTTGCTTTGAAAATAGGAAATAGGTGCAGTGATTTATTAAACCTATAAACATAGATGGAAACACTAATAATAAAGGCAAAAACAGAGTTTGCACTATTCTAATGAGATTGAAGGTCAATATTTGGTTCAACCACTCTTATCGGCTTACTGCCACACCACCCTGAACATGCCCCATCTTGTTTGATCTCAGGAGCTAAGCAGGTTAGTACTTGGATGGGAGACAGCCTAGGAGTACTGGCTGCTGTAAGCTTAGGGGGTGGCTGTGGCTCAGGAGGTATCTACTAATCAGAACGTTGGTGGTTTGATTCCTGGCCACGC
The DNA here is from genome assembly GCF_007364275.1 of Archocentrus centrarchus. Classification (NCBI taxonomy): domain Eukaryota; kingdom Metazoa; phylum Chordata; class Actinopteri; order Cichliformes; family Cichlidae; genus Archocentrus; species Archocentrus centrarchus. The sequence continues at coordinate 419,559 of NW_022060254.1, forward strand.
CAGTCTGCACCCCAAAGTATCTGTGGGCAAAATACTGAATCCCAAGTTGCTCTCTGATGCAGCAGTTGGAGTATGAATGTTATATAGAAAGCACTTTGAAGTAGAATACAGCGCTTCTATCAATGTGTGTGTGATTGGGTGAATGCAAACATGTGGTATAAAGTGCTTTGAGTGCTCAGCCAGAGTAGAAAAGTATTATATAAGAGCCAGTCCATTTACCATTCTTCAGCACAGTCTGAACGCCCTCAGACAGACTTTAGGTAAATCGAGAGCCTCGCTTTTACGCTAAGCTCCCTCTTCACCACGATGGACCGGTGCAGCGTCCGCATCACTGCAGAAGCAGCCCCGATCCGCCTGTCGATCTCCCGTTCCCTTCTCCCATCACTCGTGAACAAGACCCCGAGATACTTAAACTCCTCCACTTGAGGCAAGAACTCGTTCCTGAGCCAGAGATGGCACTCCACCTTTTTCCGGCTGAGGACCATGGCCTCAGACTTAGAGGTGCTGATTCTCATGCCAGCCGCTTCACACTCGGCTGCGAACTGTTCCACTGCGAGCTGGAGGCCCCCCCCTGATGAAGCCAACAGAACCGCATCATCTGCAAAAAGCAGAGATGAGACTCTGAGGCCACCAAGGAAGAAGCCTTCCGCCACCTGGCTACGCCTAGAAATTCTGTCCATAAAAATTATGAACAGAATCGGTGACAAAGGGCAGCCCTGACTGAGTCCAACACCCACAGGAAACAAATCCGACTTATTACCGGCTATACGGACCAAGCTCTCACTGTGGTTGTACAAGGACTGAATGGCCCGCAACAACGGGCCAGACACCCCATACTCCCGCAGAACCTCCCAAAGGACACCCCGAGGGACACGGTCGAATGCCTTCTCCAAGTCCACAAAGCACATGTAGACTGGTTGGGCAAACTCCCACGCACACTCGAATATCCTTGAGAGGATAAAGAGCGTTCCACGACCAGGACGAAAACTGCATTGTTCCTCCTGAATCCGAGGTTCGACTAACGGACGCACCCTCCTTTCCAGCACCCTGGCATAGACCTTACCGGGGAGGCTGAGTAGTGTGATCCCCCGAAAGTTGGAGCACACCCTCCGGTCTCCCTTCTTAAAAATGGAGACCACCACCCCGGTCTGCCAATCCAATGGCACTGCCCCAGATCTCCACGCGATGTTGCAGAGGCGTGTCAACCAAGACAGCCCTACAACATCCAGAGCCTTCAGGAACTCAGGGCAAATCTCGTCCACCCCAGGGGCTCTGCCACCAAGGAGTTGTTTAACTACCTCAGTGACCTCAGCCCCAGTGATGGTCAAGTCATCCCCCTCATCCCCAGACTCTGCTTCCACTACAGAAGGCGTGTCAGTGGGATTCAGAAGGTCCTCGAAGTATTCCTTCCACCGTCCGACTATAGAATAGAATAGAATAGAATAGAATAGAATAGAATAGAATGCCTTTATTGTCATTATACAGGATGTACAATGAGATTGGAGGACCACTCCTGTTCAGTGCCATGTAACAGAAAATCAAACTCTCTAAAATAAAAATATTATGAAAATATTTATAAAAAATATTATGAAAATAATATGAAATATGAAAAATATGAAAAATATAATATAATATGAATATTTTTCATATATAATATAATATGAAAAATATTATGAAAATAATATAGCCTCAGTTGAAGTCAGCAGCACCCCCCCCGCACTATAAACAGTGTGAGTGAAGCACTGCTTTCCCCTCCTGAGTCGCCTGACGGTTTGCCAGAATCGCTTCGATGCCGTCCGAAAGTCTTTTTCCATAGCCTCACCGAACTCCTCCCACACCCGAGTTTTTGCTTTGGCCACTACCCGAGCTGCATTCCGCTTGGCCTGTCGATACCTGTCAGCTGCCTCCGGAGTCCCACAGGCTAACCAAGCCCGATAGGACTCTTTCTTCAGCTTGATGGCTCCCTTCACCTCCGGTGACCACCATCTGGTTCGGGGTTTACCACCACGACAGGCACCAACCACCTTGCAGCCACAGCTCTGAGCAGCAGCCTCAACAATGGAGGTGCAGAACATGGTCCATTCGGACTCAAATGTCCTCAGCCTCCCTCGGAATGCTGTCGAAGTTCTGCCGGAGGTGGGAGTTGAAGATCTCCCGGACTGGGGCTTCTGCCAGGCGTTCCCAGCGCACCCTCACAATACGTTTAGGTGTGCCAGGTCTGTCCAGCATCTTCCCCCGCCACCTGATCCAACTCACCACCAGGTGGTGATCAGTTGACAGCTCAGCTCCTCTCTTCACCCGAGTGTCCAGAACATACGGCCGCAGATCTGATGATACGATTACAAAATCGATCATCGACCTGCGACCTAGGGTGTCCTGGTGCCATGTGCACTTATGGACATCCTTGTGTTCGAACACGGTGTTTGTTATGGACAAACTGTGGTTTGCACAGAAGTCCAATAACAAAACACCATTCGGGTTCAGATCGGGCAGGCCGTTCCTCCCAATCACGCCCCTCCAGGTCTCACTGTCATTGCCCACGTGAGCGTTGAAGTCTCCCAGCAAGACTATGGAGTCACCAGATGGAGCACTCTCCAGCACCCCGCCCAGCAACTCCAAAAAGGGTGGGTACCCTGAACTGTCATTCGGCGCATAAGCGCAAACAACAGTCAGGACCCGTTCCCCAGCCCGAAGGCCCAGGGAAACTACCCTCTCGTCCACCGGTGAAAACTCCGACGTACAGGCAGCAAGCCGGGGGGATACAAGAATACCCACCCCAGCTCGCCGCCTCTCACCGAGGGCAACTCCAGACTGGAACAGAGTCCAGCCCTTCTCCAGCAGACTGGTTCCAGAGCCCAGGCTGTGCATTGAGGTGAGCCCAACTATATCTAGCTGGTATCTCTCAACCTCACACACTAGCTCAGGCTCCTTCCCCACCAGAGAGGTGACATTCCATGTCCCAATAGCCAGTTTCGATAGCTGGGGATCAGTCCGCCAGGGCCTCCGCCCTCGGCCACCGCCCGACACACACTGCACCCGACCCCTACGACACCTCCTGCGGGTGGTGGGCCTGCAGGAGGGCGGGCCCATGTAACCTCTTCGGGCTGCGCCTAATAACTCATAAGTTTTGGATGTTACCAACTTCATATTTGTTTTGCCTAATCTACACACTATGGGAAATGTACATTTAAAAAAGGGGGTGGCTGTGAGTTTTCATCAGAGGTCATGGCCGTGACACCACAGTGAATTTTGATCATTCACCAGGAAATTTTGATTGCCTCTCATTCAAATCTGCATAATCCAATCTGGATCAAACTTCTTCAGTACGATGACGGTCCGCCCCTGAACACATACATATGACAATATTTAATGACAGTTGCAGCGCCACCTAGTGGGAACAGGAAATGGCATGTTTTACACGTTGAGGTACAGCTCCAAGGTGGTTGAGCAGAACCATCTCAAATTTCCCCTGGAAAGCCTTAAGGAGTTGGTCTTACATTGTTTTCAAAACTGTGAGTTTTCGCCAAAGGGCGTGACCCTGGTGGGATGGCAACTTTTGGTGTTTCGCCATGAAGACACAAATGGCAGTAACTCAAACCCACATTGCCCAATCTGCGTCAAACTTCAGTGGTTTGATAAGCCTCCAGCCCTGAACACATTGATGTGCATAAAGTCCCTAAACGTTAGAGCGCCACCTATCATGAAATACCATGTTTTTTGCGTAGCCCCGGAGCTACATTTTATCTACATATCTGAAATTGTGCAGGCTCATGTAACATCCTAACGCATGCAAAAAAGTCTCTTGGACCCATACCCAAAACCCTACAGGAAGTCGGCCATCTTCAATTGAAGGTGTCAATTTTTGCCATTTTCAGGCCTGCTATTTGAATCATCTCCTCCTAGGGCATTTGACCCAGTGAGATCAAAATGGCTCAGCATCATCTAGACAAGTAGCCCAGCAAAAGTTATTCAAGGTTTTGTAGAATACTCAACAGTCTTGTCACACCAGGCCGATGAAGTTGGCCTTCACCTTCTCTCTCGCCACAAAATTGTTTGTGCACTCGTTCGCACATGCTTGGCCCGATCAGCCTAAAAATGAAATCACTCATGTACAGACCCAGGCTTAACCATAACTACAGATTCAAGGCTATAGATGCAATAGTGCCCCCCCCCAACAGAAGCAAATGAAAATTTGTATGGCAGTCCACAGCATTAGTTTCTCTGAAATGCATGAAAATATGTTTCAATGTTCTTGACATCATCCTCATCAAAAAAGTCAATGAGACCAATGCTCCATTTTGCATGTGCAGCCGTGACCACACCCCAAATACTGCACTGCATTTATTTGGAGAGCAAAAGATTTAGTTTCCAGAAATGTGTGAAATTTGTTACAGACATTCTGTACACCACGATTAAAAAGCTCAGTGTGCCACGGGTCGCTGCTTGCGGCTTTAAGTTAAAATGGATTTTTTGCTAAGTTGTCTGTTACATGTAAATACAATATTGTCTTGAGTTGTATAGACACAACCCCTTAAATTAGATGTCTTTTTTATGTTTGAATGATTTAAAGATCAGTGATCAGTGGCTTAAGAAAGAAACAAAAAAATGTTCAGGTACAACGAACCCTGGTGAACTTCAACTGACCAAAAACCTTTCAATAAATTAAATGAAACTTTGGCTCCTTGGAAGCAAAACATAAAGAAATGATGGGTGACTCAAGACTTTTTGCATAGTATTGTACCATGACTACCATTTATAATGGCTTTTAAAACAAGGCTTTAGTGTCTCATGCTATTATTTTATAGCAAGTGTTTAATGTTTTTCTTGCATGTACCATTTCCAGTCTTAATAAAGACATGGAACATGTCCAACATGGAACTTTGCTGCACAGCAGTGGTTCTCAATCTGTTCTGGCATGCCCCCCCTCTAGAAGCTGCAAAAAGAAACTCTTCCCCTTACACTTTTTAATCAACAATTAATTCGGTTTAAATTTACTCAATATATCTCTCCAATCATCCATGCCCCAGTGGAAGTGCCTCTATATCCTACAGTCTGAGAACCACTGCTGTACAATGATCCTCTGTACCTCAGGTTCACTGACCTGGATGGCTGGTAGTGGGAGAAGCTCTGACACTGGGTCAGGCTATGCCCTTCACAGGTGTTCTTCAAAGGTGACTGAGGCTCCACGGGATGGGTGGGCACAGGAGCTGTAAACTGCAGGTTCAGTTTCATATGTTGGCTCAGCTACCATGTTATCACAGTGCCAGAGAAGATGGAAAGGCATTACTTTATGCAGGAGTTATTTTTGTCAAGCAAAACTCTGCTAAATCAAAACACTACAGTGTGCATAATCATTTAACTAATTACTGTATCTGCAGATCAAACATTAATAGAATGCACAGTCAATTTTCAGTCTTTAAAAAACAAACTGTCTCCATTGGGCTGGACACACTACATTTTGTGTTTTGAGCTGTGTGTTAATTAAGTTTCTGCTTTAGATGATTGGTGTAGTGCTAACCATCAGGAAATTGTCAACACATTTAACATACTGAGGCATTATTTCTTTTGGTACCTCAAACAGTCCAGTCTTGAGAATCTGGAAGGCCACAGTGAAGGAGAGGGTAGAACCCTTCTTACACTGGCCCAGGTTGTTAAGTGGAGACTGGCACACAACTGCTCCTACAGTGGGATCCTGCTCACTTCCTCCTAGGCAGATACATGAATGGATGTGAAGAGTAGGTAGCACGCACAAGTAGGAGAAAGAATGACAATTTAGATTGGATTAGGCATCAGATATAGGATTGGAGGGCAGAAAATTTACAGGGGAGTTTTTTTGGAGTCTCTTTAAAGGCAATTTTCTATAAACAAATACTGGATGAAAAGATGACACCCCGTCTCAAGAAGCTGAGCAGAATCCAATTTCAAGTACCTCAAGAGAAGAGCAAATGCTCAGTGATTCTGCCATTAAAACAGAAACCATGCCATTTAAATTTTACTATTTTGTATCCTTGTGTTTCTGTAGTGCACTGTTACCACTACTCTGGATCACTCCAGTGATACCTGTTACTGGATTTGCTTTTTGTTCTCTGCTATTTTCTGATTAATTTCCTCATAAATCTATCAAAGCTCAGAGTGAAACAAATTAATCTACAGAAATTCATGTTTTTCCAAAAACTGAAATCCTAGTTGTTTGCTGTTTTTTGTACTTCACATGAGCCTTTTTACAGAGACAGCAATTATAAGGGAGAAATATTATCAGCTCAGAATGAAATTTATAGTCTCCATCATTCTGGCGACTGTAGACAAAGAAGACAAAGTACAAAATACACCAGGTAAAATAAATATTAAGTACATAACCAATTTTCTAAGTAAATATATTTCTAAAGGTGCTATTGACATGAAATTCTGACCAGATGCCGGTAACAAACCATCCAATCCACACATGTGAAGAAATGAAACCATGGATGTCCATAAATTATGTGTAATAATGAGAAATGACAGAAGTATTGAACACATGAAGAAAGAGAGAACATCGTTACACCATCTGAAATCTATCACTAACTACAAAGCAATCCTGCCACTTAGTACAAATTAATATCAGCTGGTACAGTCCCAACCGATGGCCTATAGAAAGATGTCTCATTACTAAGGTGTCACACAAGAAACATCTTGTGATAGTAAAACCAGTGAGCTCTCTCAAGACCTTTGCAGCCTTCTTGTTGCAAAACATACTACTACTACTACTGAAGTGAGCACTGTTGGGACCATAATCCATAAGTGGAAAGAACTCATTTCACCATAAACTGGCCACGACCAGGTGCTTCCTGGAAGATTTCAGACAGAGGAGTGAAAAGAATTATCAGAAGAGTTGACCAAGAGTCAAGGACCACTTATGGAGAGGTACAGAAAGACCTGGACCTGGAATCAGCAGATACAATTGTTTCAAAGAAAACACTAAGTAATGCACTCAACCGCCATGGGCTGTATGCATGCTCACCATGCAAGACTCCATTGCTGAAGAAAAAGCACGCTGAAGCTCAGTGTTTGCTGAACAACATTTAGACAAGCCTGTGAAATACTGGGAGAATATAGTCGGGTCAGATGAGACCAAAATTGAACTCTTAGGATGCCATAATCCACACCATGTTTGAAGTTCAAAAAGCACTCCATATCACCCCAACAACACCATACCAACAGTAAAGTTTGGACGTGGGAACATCCTGGTGGAGGTGTAGGGCTGTTTTTCAGCATATGCCACTGGCAAGCTTCACATAGACGGAAGGATGAATAGAAAAAATGTACTGCTGCCATACCAGGATGATGAAGATGAAACAAGGGTGGACGTTTCAACAAGACAATGATACCAAACAGACAGCCAAGGAAACTCTCGATTGATTTCAGGGACAGAAAATAAAGCTGCTAGAATGGCCCAGCCAAAATCTATGGAAGGAAGTAAAGGTCAGAGTTCATAGAAGGAGCCCATGGAACCGTCAGGATTTAAAGTATTTTTGTGGACGAATGGGCCAAAATCACACCTGAGTAATGCATGCAACTAGTTTCTCCATGCAGGAGGTGACTTGAGGTGACTTGTAACCCATACCTTACAGGCTTCTCTTACAGAGAACTTACTTATTTAATGTATTATGTGATTCTGCACCAAATAAAATGATTAATGTCAAAGTTATTGTTATAACTGTGTTTTTGTAAAAAAAAAAAAAAAAAAAAAAGGCCAAATAAACTGACTCTGCAGCAAATAACAGCTTAACAACCAGCAGAATGGAGTTCTTTCACAGTATATCACTGAAGTACAGATAGCAACTGAGGTTATGTGGTGCTCTAGTGATACTCACCCTCTGAATTCCAGATCAGACGAACAGCCAGGAAGTCATGCAAATTGTTCAGCAGTGTGTATTTCACCCAGAAGTGTTGGAGAGGCCTGACAGTCCTGGGGCAAGAAGCTGTCATTACCAGCCGTGGACGATTTAAGTGAACACTGGGCAGCGAGTAACAAGTACAGATGCATCTGGAGAGGGCAAGATAAGCATTAAGATTTCTATTAACAGACCATATCATGGCAGACATTTTTCTTAAGGCAAAGGTGAAACAATAACACGGGGAATACAGTTTCATTCCAATTCATATCCAATTATGAATATAAAAATAAAACATAACTTAATGTTCTTAAAACTGAGATTTTTTTGTTTACTCGTTTATAAATGTATTTAACATATTTGACACATAAAAGGCATACAAGTAATGCAAAGTGTGAGTAAAAAACGATGGTGGTATGCCCCACAGTTCAAGGTATTTACTCTGAACGTTCTCGCTCAGACATCTCAGGATGTTACAGCTTACAGGAATAACTGGCGAATGAAGTCACAGTGGTAAGTGATTGATGGGGAAAAAGGAAAAAAAGGAAGTGGGAAACACCAGGTTACACTCCTGACCTGGTATGGCACCGTTTGGGGCTCTGAGAACTGTTTGGTCTCAGCTAGAGACCCAGTTCTTTTTACCAGTGAAAATGTTTTACATAAAGTGCTGTCTCTTTGATACAGAAGCTGATTTGATCTTTGCGTAGTGATATTGTACCAGAGATGGGAAGTAAAGAAGCACAAATACTTTGTTACTGTACTTAAGTAGATTTTTCAGATATCTGTACTTTACTTGAGTATTTATTTTTCTAATTACTTTTTACTTTTACTCGCTACATTTTTACACAATTATCTGTACTTTGTACTTCTTACATTTTCAAAACAAGCTCATTACTTTAGGTTTAACTCGTCTTTTTGGGAAACCGCAGCAACAGGGTGGGATGGAGGGCACACACACACACACCACACAGTAGAGGGAGAGGTGGAAAGAACTAGAGGAAGTTGCGCATTACACGGGGGAATGGTCAGGAAAATGAATGACAGAAAATGTAAAGCACAAAAAGTGTCTGCAGTTTGTCACACAGTGTGTCTGCTAGCTAAAGGAACAGCTGCCGTATTTCCAGGTAGAGCAAAGAATGAGCGATAACTTCACTCAGATGAAGAAAGATGTAAGAAAGAGGTAGAAACGTCCTCCAAAGAGCTACTTTTACTTTCTTATTTTGAGTACATTTCAGAGCCTGTACTTTTTACTTTTACTTGAGTAAAGAAGTTGAACCAGTACTTCAACCTTTACCACAGTAGTTTTTAACACTACTACTAAGTACTTTTACTTCTACTTAAGTACAGAATGTCAGTACTTTTGCCACCTCTGCATTGTACAAGTAGCTGTTGTTTAGTAAAGCTGCTTAACTCAATTCAGTTCAAATGTATTTATATAGCACCAAGTCACAACAAACAGTGGCCTCAAGGGGCTTTATATTGTGAGGTAAAGAACCTACAATGATTACAGGGAGAACCCAAAAGTCAAAAGACCCTCTTAGAGGATCCGTGGCTATAGTCTGTGCTGAGGGTGCATACACGCACTCACGTAAGTTTACTCATTTATTATTTATAAGAGGTATTATGATACACACCTTGCGCGCACACACAAAACAACTGTATTGCTCCAATATGTACTGCTACATACAAAAAAGACTCAACAGAAGAGAAACGGTTACCTCATGACAGGAAGTGCTGGACTGTGCCACTGTAGCACAGCCAACAGTGGGACTTCCAAACCCTACAAAAAAAATATAATAAGGATATTATTTCATAATGAATATATATTTCATACTCTATATACATAAATTGTATATAGAGTGTCTCTGTGTGGAGTTTGCATGTTCTCCCCGTGTCTGCGTGGGTTTCCTCCGGGTACTCCAGTTTCCTCCCACAGTCCAAAGACATGCAGTTACTGGGGTTAGGTTAATTGGCTACTCTAAATTGCCCATAGGTGTGAATGTGAGTGTGGATGGCTGTTTGTCTATCTGTGTTGGCCCTGTGACAGGCTGGCGACCTGTACAGGGTGTACCCTGCCTCTCACCCTATGACAGCTGGGATAGGCTGGGATGACTGGCTGCACAGACGATGAATTTTCAGCATGCAAATGACAGATCATATGGACACATATACTATTTGACAGCTGTAAATGGAAGCTACTGAAATAAGCATTTCTATAGGCTGCGATAGTGAAATAGGTGTAAATTCAGGGGACATATGGCAGATGTCTGAGTTTTGTGTTTTTCTTTCTAAAGACATTTCCACCACAAGTTGATGCTGAAAAGTCTTCTGGGGGAACCAAATGGCTTCAGGCTGGGAGCTCCATAGAGGGCAGAGAAGTCACAGATGATGAGAGGCATTCTGAGTTTTGGTTTTTCACTGAGATTTGTTCACAGCTCAGTTAGATTCCTTCTTAGCCTCGTGATAAATTTGGTACCGCTATTACAAAACCATTTACTTTCACCTCAGTGTAGGGCAAGCATTGGTACCCCTAGCTCGGCCCCAAAATTCACAAAAATACAACTATTTTAAATAAAGCAGAACTAAAACAAGTTGACACACTCCATTCTGCCTTCTCACCTCACTGGATTCCTCCTCTGCTTTGTCTTGTAGTTGCAGCTGGAAAAGGAAGGTCTGCTCCTCCAGGGCACTAAGCGTACAAGGTAAATGTGATGACTTGTTGTCTATCCGACAGAATGAAGCCATGGTGACCTCCGCTGACTGGTGGCTTTAATGTAAAGTATAAACAGTTGTGCTCATTAGGAGGCAAAAGAACACAAAAAACAGCTGATGACTGAACTCTTAATGATAACTTTCATGGCACTGGGGGGTCTCCAGCTGACTTTGGTAAGGTGATAGTTAAGAGGCAGGATATGAGCAGTTAAGGCTATGCTAAAGAAACAGCTCTTCATATTCATTAATGCAGTTAGTCTCACTGCTCACTTGTTTATTGCCTTACAGTTTGTCCACAGTAGCAGAGAATTTCCTTAATGTACAGTACCAGTCAAACGTTTGGACACACTCACACATTCATATTATTGGGACAGTGTGTCCAAACTTAACCAGACCCATAACAATAAATGTATATACAGTAATCCCTCGCTACTTTGCGGTTTGCTTTTAGCGGACTCTCTGTTTCGCGGGTTTTCAATCAATATTTGTGTAAAATATTTATTGCGGTATTTTCGCTGTTTCACGGGTTTTTGCGGTACTCGTTCTTCACATGCATAGTACATGTTGTACAGTAATGTATATATTTGGTGTATAAGTGTGTGGGGAGGGTTTATAAAAACTAAAAATTGTGTAACTACTAAAATACTGTATAAGTATTAAAATAAATACAGCGTTCCTACTTTGCGGATTTTCACTTATTGCGGGTGGTCCTGAAACGTAACACCCGCGATAAGTGAGGGATTACTGTATACTGTACACCCTATAAATGATATTATAATGAATACAAATATCCAAATTGGCTTGCCTTATTCAAATCCTTTATTGAAAACAACACTTCTAGTTTATATGTCATAGTGGCATGTGACCTAATTTAGTAAAGATCATTTTTATATTGTCAAGAAAAGTAGTTATGCATGCAGTTTTATTTCCATAAGTGAGGCACTTCATCCACTACATCATGGTTAGATGATTGTTATCATAGATAACGCATTTTGGGGTCAACTTGGAAGACAGGCAGATGTGAAATGTGAGATCAAAGGTCATGATATTTGAACCCAAACTATATTTTGAATCCTCATATAAAAGAATAATTTCATAAATGTTGCCAATGCAAAGGCAGTGGAATTTTAAGCATAGTTTTAAAGATAAAACAATTTAACATTGAACATTTGACCTTATCTGACCTTAAAGAATAGGTAAGAGGTCCAAAGTAGCACATTTAGAATCCCCATGTATCATTCACAATATACCTATGTTGTCTATATAAACAATGGCAGTAGGAAACATAGCTGACCTTCAGATCAATCTATTGACCTTTAAGGAGAGATCAGAGGTCAAATGTGACATATTTTAAATCTTCACACAGTAGTTTCTATATTTTGAAAATACACACCACATTTGTAAGAATCATAATTATAAGGCTTTCGGTCAATTTTTGATCAATAAATCATTAAGTTGTCCTTGAAGACCTTGGTGAATGTAAGCTAGATTTCAATGGATTGTTAATGACCTCACTCTACACCCCTGAGAAGTTTTATTCAAAACTTTTCAAGCTATCATATTTACAGACAGAACAATATGCATGCATGCATGCAAACACTACCAAAAACATAATCTTATTGGTAATTAAAAAAACACTGGTCAAAAAAAATTTTTCACTAGACTACACTGCTGGCTGAAAAAGTATAAATGGGATAACAGAACCAAATTTTATGAAAATCCAACAAAAACTCCTTGTGATGCAAGAAGGAAAAAAAAAAAAAAAAAAAAAGAGTCAGGAGGACAACTTTTCTTGTACATAATGTACACACAGTCCAGAGCTTTAAAGGTAGTAGTGTGATGCAAAAGATCAAAAAGGTAGTGTTGAAAAGTGAATTTCACTGCAGCAGGAATTCGGGTAGTTGTTTTGAAATTATAAGGAAGCCTCAATCTGAGTGGAAAGGTGCCCTAAAGGCTACATAAAAAAATAGCTACGTGCTATCACTGGACTAGGTTTCTATCTGCTCTTCTATAACTGTCAGGTCAGTCCATGTATTGCCCACTGCATGAACACTGGAGTGTAAGAGTATGAGAGTGAGAGTATCCACCTTGTTTCAATGTTAAGTCTATTACTCCCCTGCTTACAGAGCATTTGTAAACCAAGTGCACATGTAAAATGGTAAATGGACTAGTTCTTATTAGCGCTTCTTCTGCTCTAGTTGAGCAGTCAAAGCACGCACTTACCAGACATTGTCGACTATAAGAACCGAGCCATCTGGCATCACGGGGAGGTAAGACGAGTTATAGTTTGGAAGAATCTTCACATCTTTGACACACATTCTGTCCTCGGAGCTACAGTTCAACACTGAGGAAAAAGTTAGCATGACCATTACTTGTTAGCTGTTGGTGAGCTTATTCCAATTCTAGTTACAGCTGGAAGAATCATTTTGGTGTTTTTTTTCAGCTAGAGATGCACCAACTTCAGTTCTTGGGCTGATTCAAAGTGCTGTTATAGTGAAGTCATTGAAAAAGTGTGTGAAGTTTGATGGGCCTACAGCTGAACAGTATGCATCTATGATATGAATTTGAACATACTAGATCACATTGAGTTATCAGGTTCACAATATTCGAGATTTGAACTTGTCTGCGATTTGTAGTAGATGTAACGATGGTGTGAATTTGAACATTCTGAGTCACTTTGTTTCTCGAGTTCTGGCCAATGTTAAAGTTTTTGTGGAAAAGATGCCGCCAACACCACACACGACAATAATAGCTCCACTTTTTCTTCAAAACAGCTGAGCTAATAAAAATGAATGCAAAATATTAGTTTCATAATAAATTATTAAACATTACAGTAGGGCTGCAACTATCAATTATACTACTCATTGGTTTCCATTTCAGAAATTGCAATGTCTTTAATAGTTTAACTGCATGCAGCATCTGTTAAAAAAAACAAAAACTAAAGCCTTTCATTGTATTTATGTGCCATATTAAAATAATATTTTTTAAAGAAAATGTTTTCTTAAATGCAAAAATAAATAAATAATCATGAGTAAAGTAATGTCAAATACAATACGGTATACATACACCCTAAACTAAGGCATAAAATAAAATAGGCTTTACTCTGCCTTCTTGGAAGGTTTTATTATATCAGTAGAGTTCTGACAGTATTGTATCTCCTGGATGAGGTCAGTTTGGGGTGTGTGGGTGGGTGTGTGTGCACATTTAAGTGTGCTAGTGAGAGTGTGTCTGTAAGCCTTTAAAGGAAGATGTGGTAGCTGCAATGCAGCAAAGTGAGCATTTCAGCATTCTCACACTTACACGGTGACACCTGAACAATACAAATTTCAAACAAAGCATAAAAGCAAAAATGTGTAGAGGATTTTTTTTTTTTAATAATTGAATTATTCTACTAGCTCAAGGAATCATTGCAGCCCTACTTTACCATTTCCCCCAAACTGCAGTACATTGCAGGATCTTCTCTCACTTAAATAAATCCTTCTATTGGAAAGAGGTACAAATAATTAAATGTACATCCACCTTTACCTGACAGATTTTATCTTACCCAACAAAAACAGGTGCAACAGATTTATAGAACAAAACAAATGTTAGCTACTTATATCCTTTTCAAGTATTTATAACTTGAACCGGGCATTTACCCTTTTCTCTTTTTCACTGGAATCCATAATTTTCTTCATACTGATGCTTTGTGTCATCACTCACAAGGACTGTGCTCTAAGTGAGCACTTGACCAAACAACCAAAATTAGCCTCCATTGGTGCATCTCTATTGTCAACCTTTTGTTCTTTTTAAGGGAGACACGTTGACATGTCACACTAGAAATGACGTAGATATAAATACAATCAGTGACACCTGGATTCCTTTTAGCTGCTTCAGTTTCAGGGTCCTATTGGGTGCTATTTTCACACAGGAAGCTCAGTTGTTAGTTTAGAAGAGACCAGATTTGGGGTAATTCCATTTAATAAAAAAACTTAAATTCAAGGAGTGTCTGTGTGTGCATGAGCTGCTGTTCTACCTTTGAGGACAGTCAAATGTTTTCCAGAAACAGTCATCTGTCGACACTGGACACTGGGAGGTGGAAGAACATCCAGGGTGGTGCTGACTGGGAATATAAACAGGAAACCCGGGTGTTTGGTCGCTGTCAGACTGGGCAGTTGTATTGAAATTTGATATGTAATCCATTAGGACTGATACTGGTTGCCACGCTCCAAAATTTTACAGTCTTACAATCTCATTAGTTCCAACTTTTAGACTACAACCCTTTTGAACTCTTGTGGCACACAGCGATCATTCCTCTGTTGAGAGATGGTGTCTGTACCTTGTGTCTTGAAAGTACTCAGATCTTGTCTAAAGCAATACGTTGGACTCCTGAGCTGCAGAAGAGTCAGGTAGCCATGCTCCCTTAATTCTGCCCTCTCCTCCTCCTGCTTCCACACAGTCACTACAATCTGTCATCACAGAGAGGCAGGCACACACATACAACAGGACCATTACATGCATTACATTCAGGTTCCAGCTCAGGATTTCACCATATACAGTACTATCCAAAAGTCTCAAGCGAATCCTAATTTCTTTATATTTTCTTAGGGAAATGGAAAACAGGTAGAGCAATTTACTGGAACATGCAGACATTCAGTGGAGCGAATAATTATTTGATGTCCTGCTGAATTTATAAGTTTGTTCACTTACAACAAAATGAACAGAAAATCCTTTGGAATTCTTGGCTGCCACTTGGCAACTTGAAGCTTCAGTTCCCTCCACAGATTTTTGTTAGAACTGAGGTATGGAGGCTGGCTAGGCCACTCAGTGACCCTGATGTGTTTCTTCCTTAACCACTCCTTTGTTGCCTTGGCGGTATGTTTTGGGTCACTGTCTTGCTGGAAGACCGATCCATCACCCATCTTCAGTGTTCTGGCTATGGGAAGGAAGCTCTCAGATTTTATGGTACATGCCCCCACCCCTTGGCCCCTCAATGCGGTGAAGTCATCCTATACTCTTAACAGAAAAACAGTCCCAAAGCATAATGTTCCATGCTTGACTGTGGGGATGGTGTTCTTTGGGTTATACTCAGCATTTCTCTTACTCTAAACACAGCAAGTCGAGTTGATGCCAAAGAGTAAGATTTTGGTTTCATCTGACCACAGCGCTGTCTCCCAAGCATTCTCTGAATCATTAGATGTGCCTTCTGCAGCAGAGGGACCTTGCAGGTGCTACAATTTCAATCCATTATGGCATAGTGTGTAATTGGTGACTGTGTTCCCAACTGCCTTCAGATCATTAAAAAGCTCCTCACATTTAGTTTTGGGCTGATTCACCACCTTTCTCATGATCATCCCTTCCCCATGAAGCAAGCTCTAGCATGGGGCCCCTGACCTAGTGTGACTGATGGTCATTTTATATTTCTTCCATTTCCGAATAATCATACCAAAAGTTGTCACCTTCTTGCTGATGGTCTTCCTGGTGAAGGTCTACAATCTTGTTCCTAACATGCTTTGACAGCTCTTTGGTCTTGGCCATGCTGGTAGAGAGCTTGGTTGAGAAGAAACTATGCGAGAGAATGTGAGAGTATCTGTGGTCGATTGACTGACTGATTGTAATGTGTGGGAGCCAGAATTCTGGCTGTATTGTAGGAGATCAAATACTTTATCATTTGTAACTATCCACATTTGCTTCCATTTATTCTTTTCAGGGTCACAGGGGGGCTGGAGCCCATCCCAGCTGTCATAGGGGGAGAGACAGGGTACACCGCAGACAGGTCACCAGTCTGTCTCAGGGCTACCACAGACAGCCAACCATTCACACTCACATTCACACCTTTGGGAAATTTAGAATCACCAATTAACCTAATGTGAGTGTGAATGGTGCGTGTCCTTGGACTGTGGGAGGAAATTGGAGTACCTGGAGAACATGCAAACTCCACACAGAAAGGCCCCGGTCAAGGTGTTCTTGCTATGAGTGCTAACTGCACCACCGTGCTGCCAATTTGTAACTAATAATCATTTATCATTTAAAATTTATGGCTTTTATGTAATTTTTTTTTCTGGATTTTTGGTTGATATCCTCTCTCCATTAAAAGTAAACTACCATAAAAATTATAAAAATTAGAGACAGTTCCATTTCTTTGTAAGTGAGCAAACTCAGAAATTCAGCAGGGGATGAAATATTTGTTTTCCCTACTGAACATGGAAATGCATTATATAAGGCAAAAACAGAGTTTTTACAGTTTTAATGAGCTTGAAAGTAAGTATTTGGTATGACCACCTTTATTTTTCAACAAAGCCTGAACCTTCTTAGGAAAGCTTTCTTGTCATTTCTTTAAGTAGTCTTCATAAATTGTTCTCCAGGCTTCTTGAAGGACATTCCAAAGCACTTCTTTGGCCAAGCCAAGATATGCCAAGTTTTCAACTAACAGTTCTTTGGGAATCACCTAGTTGACAAAAAAATACATTTTTATGCCTGTTAATCTGTGTCATCTTTAGCATTTTTCATAGATTTAACTGAAGAAATGGGAACAAATCGTGTGTTTTAGGGACAGGCTGCCAGTAACAAAGTCCCTAAAGATACCATTTAAAATTGGCTATTTACTAAGTGTCTGTTATGTGTAGACTACACTGGTTAATACCTTGACTTAGGTAAATTTTTAATGTTTTAATGATTGTCAATGTTAAGTGGCTTAACAGAAAAATGGTCAGGTATAAGGGCTGAACTGAAAATGAGGGAAAATGTCTAAAGAAATACTTTAAAAGACCTTCAGAAAGCCTGGGGAACTGTTGCTCAAGACCACTGGATGTTTGCAAGCAATATTTAAAGAAATGAGATTATCTCAAGACTTTTGCACAATATTGCACCATATACAACCATATTCTACTTGAGGATTCAAATCACTTTATAAAACATGCCTCATTCACACAGGCACTTCTTTCTACACTTAAGTGCTTTCTATCTAACATTCAGTTCAGTATCTTGCCCAAGGATACTTTGGCAGGGATCAAACCACCAACCTTCAGACTGGTAGATGACCCACTGGTAGATGACCCACAATACAGGCCCACACTGACAAATGTATACTATTTCATTATGTTTGTTAATATGTATTGTTGTGTACATATGCGTACAGGTGTGTCCAACCTTGGCCTTATGTGTGCTGACTGGCAGTTTGTCCAAAGAGACAGTGAGACAGAAGATAAGCTGGTCTTCCAACACCAAAGCAGACTGCAGGAGAACCAACAGAAAACAAAATGTTAAATAACTTTTTTAAAACAATAAGTAATGAGATATTCAAACAACCGCAAAAGGAATATATCAAACATACTTTTGGGTGAGAAAACACCCCCCACCCCCACCCCCAGAAAACAAAACAAAGACCCCTCAGGTTTGTATTATCAGTATTTATGTTTGAGTAAAAATGAACTATGTGGTCTCTTAGCATTAGTTTAGCTTTAATTCTGCTTATAAATAATGTGTTTCAATTTTCTGTTTAACTATCTTCTCCACACACACACACACAAGCACAGGCGTCGATATATCGTTCAGTTTTTCTATTTGCAGATATAGCAGTATTTATAATGCTATATCTGCAAATAGATATAGCATTATAAATACTGCTATATCTGCAAATATAGCAGTATTTATAATGAAAATCAAACAGTAGGACGAAAGAACCTCCAAACATGTTATGAGTGTTTACACTGCTTATTTGTTCAGCAGAGGGTACTTACAACTTCCCCGTTCCCCATTAATATCTTCCAGTTCCCTGAAGTGAGGTTATTTTCCATAATTCAAATCCCCCAAAAGACAAAAATGTCTTGTAACACAACCTACATCTTTATGTAGGTTCAATACATGGAAGGAACTCGTGGTGCCTTTAGGTGCACCTCGTGAACTCAGCAATCTATTCTCCAAAAGACAGAAGCTTGTTTATAAAGTTTTGTGGTGAAAATTCCTTTGCTGACCTAGACACATCTGTCATCACTCTCTTGTTCTTTTTGATGCAGTGTTTTATATAATTCAGCGCTACAATTCTAATGATGAAATGCATTTAAAAAAAAGTCTTTATCAAAACAAGTAATTTTCATCACCAATTTCCACAAGATTTTTGTTTAACATATCACCAAGACCCTTTGATTTATTTCATGGTCATATACATTGTTATTAGAGGTGAGCGTGACTACTTTAAGGGCTATATATATATATATATATATATATATATATATATATAAAAAACAGGTCCCCAAATACTCCAATCACTGCTTTTTAAGTCTATACTGCTTTTCTTTCCAAAAAGAATGACACATTGCAAATTGACCACAGACCAGTTCTCTACTTTGTATTGTGGCCCAGAGAAGACGGCAGGCTTTTTGGATCATGTTCATCATATGACTTTTCTTTGCATGACAACGCTTTAACCTCCATTTGTGGATGGCTTGATGAACTGTGCTCACAGACAGTGATTTCTGGAAGTGTTTCTGAGCCCATGCAGTGATTTCCATGACAGAATCACGCCTGTTTTTAATACAGTGTTGCCTGAGGGCCTGAAGAACATGAGCATCCAAATTTCAGCCATTTCCCTCACAAAGATTTCTCCATATTTGCTGAATCTTTTGATGATAGTATGTACTGTAGATGGTGAGCTGTTCAGTCTTGAAGAACATTACCCTGAAACTGTTCCACCATTTGTAGATGCATTTTTTTTTTTTTTTTTTTTTTTGTAGATTTGAGAACCTCTGATCATCTTTACTTCTAAGATACTCTCTAAGATGTTCTTTATATACCCAATTATGTTACTACTTTTTTCCCCAATCAATATAATTAACTGCAAAATGTTCCTCTGGCTGTGTATTTTAAGCATCACTGATTTTCTAGCCTTTTGAGACATGTTGTTGCCATCAAAATTCAGTGCCTTTTCATTTCTTCTTAAAATTAGACATTTTCTCAGTTTAAATATTTGATATTTTCTATGTTCCATTCTGAATAAGAAATTAGTTCATAAAAATTACAAATTATTAAATTTTGTTTCTGATTACATTTTACACAGCATCTGAGTGTTTTCAGCTGACACAGCTGACAGGGTACACCCTGTACAGGTCGCCAGCCTGTCATTGGGCTAACACAGAGAGACAGACAACCATTCATACTCACATTCACACCTATGGGCAATTTAGAGTTACCCCAGTAAGTGCATGTCTTTGGACTGTGGGAGGAAACCCACGCAGACACGGGGAGAACATGCAAACTCCACACAGAGAGGCCCGGGCCAAGGTGAAATCGAACCCAAACTTCTAAATATCAATCCAGCTGTGAGGCAGCAGTGCTAATCACCATGCCACCATGCTGCTGGTGCACTATTGATTTACATTTTTTATGGACTTTTGATTATCTGCTCATTCAGCAGTGATTGTGGTAATATTTAGATTTCTAGGATTTCATTATTTTAAATTTCTATAGCCATTAAACTTCACAGTGATCATATACTTGAGGATAGGGTGAACAGGAATATTGGGTTAATGGATAATAACAGCTTGATTGGATTTTTTAACACAATTATAACATGTACTTAAATATGGTTGTGTCTAGGGATCATATTGCATTAGACTTATCTAATAATTATGTAACAACTGCCAAATGTTGCATTTGGAATTAGTCTTTTCACAGCGACACTTTGAGCATGAAAATGGTCCAGCATGTTGTAACAACCTATTCTATTCTATATGTAAGTATGCCTGCGTAGTATTGCTGATGTTGTGTATCACTTTACTTTTTAGAAAACATTAAAATTATCATAAAGGGTCTTGGTGATATGTTAAACAAAAATCTTGAGGAAATTGGTGATAAACTATTTGTTTTGATACAGACTACTTTAAATGCATTTCATCATTAGGATTGTAGCCCTGAATTATATAAAACGCTGCATCAAAAAGAACAAGAGAGTGATGACAGACGTGTCTAGGTCAACAAAGGAAATTTTCACCACAAAGCTTTACAAACAAGCTTCTGTCTTTTGGAGGATAGATTGCTGAGTTTTACGAGGTGCACCTAAAGGCACCACGACTTGCCTCCATGTACTGAACCGCACATAGAGATGCAGATGCGAAAATTATTTTTCAAGTAGATGGCGTGACTGCGGTGGCATCAGAAGCGCAGTGCTAGAACACAGGCACACCACACTTCCTGCCATTTTAGCCATTCTAACCCGGTCCTCGGGCCATAATGAATGTCAGAGTCACTCGGGTCTTTAAACTTGCTTATTGTTTCAGCAGCTGTTTACTATAAAAACTTTTTACTAAGCATTTAACACATGTAACTGTGCACTGTGCATTCATTATGTGTAATCATTTCATAGGAGTACTCACAAACAGGAACTCAGTAAAATCCATGTCTGACTATGCTTTCACATTTTGGTATGCAGTTACAAGTTATTTTCACAGCAGTCCACACAGTGTATGAGTCAGACAGCAAGCCTGGAACTGCAAACCCTGACGGCAAGATCTTGTTGTCACGTTTGAACACATTTCCTGCAAAGTTTACTGTGACAGTTAAAGGCTTCGGGCATAAAAAAGACCAGCAAACGACTATCCACTTTTTTGTTTGTTTTTTCACTGTTCTCATCTAATTAGGACATGTATAGGTTACTAAATAAGTAGTTCTCGTAGGCCGATAGTGAGTGGTGACAGTGAGGTAGGTCTTTAAAAAAATGAACATATGTTTAAAAAACAGAAATCCCAGTGTACACTCCCTTCTTTAATACTGGCTTGTTGTCTTTACCTTTGCTTGGACACTCCCGTGGTGTATCTCACCACTGGTTGAGCATTTATCACTGAGTAAAGGGTTACACGGTCTGAAGATGTGGCTGGCCCCCAGTCTCCTTCCGCGCTTTTCTGTGGTCCTAGGTTCCCCCTCCCCGGGCTTTACTTCCTCACTGTCTTCGCTGCAGCTGCTCAGGAGGTCAAGCTGCTCACCTGGTGTCTGTAACCCGCTCTCTGCGACGCAAACACTCGCCAGAGCACATAAAGAATCCGCTAAGTCCTTCCAGGGTAGGGTACCGGAGCTATCATCCCTGCCCCGAGACCGCAAGACCAGCAGAAACTGGACAGTCTCCCCGAGGTAGACGTTCTTTCGCCGAGGAAGAGTTGTGTACTCTGCTGCGTCTGAGAGATTCGACATAGGAGCGGCAGGAAAATACATCAAAAATTCGCATTGTGACTCCATTATTACAACTATAAAGTGGTATTAGCTAACTGCTTTTCAAGCAGCATTTCAGTGTGTCTGAACAGAAGCTGACTGAAACAACGGTTTAGCGAATTCACATTCAGGTGATGAGCACATCCTGCTTTGCTTCCTTTTACTAATAGCCGCACAAACAACAGGACGACTAATCGATGTACAGAAGCACAATCAGACCAAACCAACCAATCAACAAAAGTCAGCGCACAAACTTGAAAATTCAAGCCAACTGGGAGGTGCCGAATAAATAACAACATTGAATAAATAAATAAAATTATGCTTAAAGCTAAGTCTATGCAGCTACTATTACTAACAGCTGTGTTGACATGGCACTTCTGCTAAGTAACTGAACTACACTTCTCAAAAGTGTTTGTGGTGTTGGTACCTTTTATAGCTTTTTTTTTTTTTTTTTTAAGGAATTGCCTGAAACATATAAACTGCCTTGAAGTAGCCTAATGGATCTGAAAAATGACTCCAGTATCCAGTGTGAATTGCCTTAAATCTGCAGTCTTTCTAAGGTTGCAAAAATTAGTCTGTATAGACATCTATTGGAAATGACCCTTAAACTCTCTTGATCTGTGACCTCAGTAAAGACACTGAGGTCACAGATCAAGTTTGTGGTCTGATTAGCTAGTTTCCTGTCTTACTGAATACATGATGTTCTTTATTAGAGTCTAAAAAGACAATGCTTTAGAGTAGGCCTACCTTCCCTTGGTCTCTGAGTCAGGTCCACTCTTTGCTTGTTGCAACCATCTTCAAAGGACCAAAGTGGCCATTGTCAAAAAGGTCAGCTACTGACTTCAGAATGTCACTCCACGAATAAAATGTGGAGTGACATTGAAGGACAATGTTATTTAATGGGAGGGTTTGCAGAATATAATATTGTTTTTAAGTCACAGAAAAGACACACAAGCTTGTACAACAAATTTTAACTCTGAAATTTTGAAACTGAAACACCTGTGTTGTATGAAGTAAGCGAAGTAATAGTCATCAATATGGAGACTGATATAGCACAGATGCAATGACAGCTTTTGTATACAGTCTGTGGTGCAGTGAATTAGTGATACAACACAATATGACAGATCAAAGCATGTAAGTTTGCCACTGCCATTCTTACCTTTGGTCATGGATGTAGCAATTTGCAAGCAAAGATCTTTTACTTTTTTCCTCATGACACTTTAATGCAACATAGCACTCAGCTGAGCTTATTTCAGTTTTAACTTGCAAGTTCTACACACCCTCAACCACCTTATCACACAGCTGCTGCAAAATGTCAGAAACAAGGAGACAAAAGCAGTTAGTAGAGTTAATTAATGTCTTTATTTAGTACAAGAAAACTAACAAAACACACACAGAGAGTGATCTACAACAAATTTCAGATAGAATACAGTTTCAAGTAAGATCAATGCCAGCATACACTGAAGTAACTCTTGTTCTGCCTGCTCAGTAAAATCTTTATGAAATATTTCCTGTCAGGTCTGAGATTAGTTCAGCAGATATAAAACTTGATCATGAAGTGGGCACGATAGAAGATAAATCACCATGTATCACTGCTTCTGCTGATTTTGAGCTGTACCATTCTTGTCTACTATGTACAATGTGTAACTTTAATACTAAAAACAAGCTACAAAATGAGTCACATTACGGTAACAGTGAAAGTTCTTTACGATTTCTTCAAGAAGATTTCAAACTAAATTTTATGCAGTGTTGGGACGCATAGTTTTCATTTGACTGTCTGCTACCTTTTAGCAGAGATTGTGGTTTATAAGCTAGGATGTAAGTAAAAGGGATAAAACACAGGTGTGTATGGACACAAAGTGTAAACAGCATCAACAAGTATGAGCAAATAAAAGTGAGAACATATTTTACTGTCCTGAACAATAATCAACCTTTTATTGTTTAATTTTGGAGTATTTGTATTAACATGTTGTACCTCAAATGGAACAGCTTATTTTATTTTTACATAGAGGGCTTAATTTTTTTTTTTTTTTTTTTTGGAGGGGGGGGGGTCTTCCATATTTATATTTATATTGAATGTGCAATAAAGAATTTCCCCCCATGATTAATAAAGTATTCTGAGTCTGATTCTTTATTTCTGGTTGATTTTATATATATGTATTTATATATATATATATATATATATATATATAAATACAAGATAATTTCATAATTAAGATTATGTAATTATCTGGATGTAAACAGGATTGTAGTGCTATTTTTATTGTGTAAGCCAATCTTTTTTTTAACTACAGTCTGCTTAAAATTCAAAAACACTAAATTTGGAAACCAAAACTATGGTATGACAGTAAATAGACATGTTCTTACACAGCACTTTTCTACTCTATTTGAGCACTCAAAGCACTTTATACAACACATTTGCATTCACCCAAGCACTTTTTTCTGCATCTACGTGGTTTCTATCTAACAGTCATGCACACAGTCAACATCTTGCCCAAGGATACACCAGACAGTGATTGAACCATCAACCTACCAATTAGTAGATGACCTGCTCTACCTCTTGAGCCACACACAGCCACCTTTAATATGCCATGATCCTAGTGACTGATGATTCTCAGAAAGCACATCCTTCAAAAGGGCGTGTGTGTGTGTGTGTGTGTGTGTGTGTGTGTGTGTGTGTGTATATATATATATACACACACACACACACACACACACACACACACACACATATTGCCTAATCTTCCTGACAGGCCAAAAAAAGCAACCCATAAATAAATAAATGGCACCAATCAGACAGTCCATTTTGCCATCAAAACAACAACAATTAAAAAAAAAAAAATAGACCTGCACTAATTAATGAGTGTCATTTGTCTGTGTTTCAGTACTCACTGAACATGAGCAGGTACATTATTTTCTCATGAGCTTCAATAGAAAATCCTGATTCTACTGTGCCACTACCTTTCACTTATTGCTGCTAACATTCACAAAAAATGAAAAATGTAAAAAAAAACAAAAAAAAAAACATGTGACTGCTTATAATAGTCAGTGTTATCAAATAACCAAAATATAAGGGGCACTCCAGAAAAATGCGTATATTACAATATGTAATAGTATGGTATTTTAAAATATTAAATATTGCGTAATTCTTTTGAATGTTGAACTATTATTTATGTTGTCATAAAAGAAAATCAGTGCCACTTAGCCTCAGTGGACCATGTCCTAACATTCCTATTGTTGAGCAGCTGTTAGGGGGAGAATGTTTTAATCATGAACATACAGAATCAGCAGCAATCTTCTTAGCAATCTATAAGAAAGGTGGAGAAAGCTGTCCTGTGAGGTGCAAAAGAAAGAAAGGTCTCTTTCAAGTTAAGTCAATAAATCTGACTTGTAAAGGAAACCGTTTGATTCAGTTATATTGCTGTGAGATAGCAGCATCGTGCCACCAGTGGACACTGCTGCTGCGAGAAAGAAAGCAGTTTTACTGATATCACATGTCTGCATAGACTTAAACTGTGGAGACCTTCCCGCATGTAATCTTTAATATTTAGCACTTTTTAATTAGCGTATGAGTAAAATGTGACTGAGATAATGTTGCCATTCCTGAAGCAGTATTCCAAGAATTTCACTACTAATGATGGGTTATTGAAGAAAGTGTAGTGTCAGTGAATGGAGTTTTAGACCAAAATAAGTAAACCACTGGTTGCCTGGGAGGAGGGAAAATAAATAAACCCATGTCCCTTTTTTTTTAGACCGTGTCGAGTATTCATCCTCCCTCTGACTCTCTTTAAACTGACTGTAAAAGATGAACAATATCCTTTTCACCAGAGGAGGAAGCCATTCAAACACAGTACACCTGAACCTCCCTTTGGGACCACTGTTCAGGTGACACCATTCACACTGCACAGGGTGGAAAAAAAAAAAAAAAACTCTTTTTGTTTTGTGTACTAACTCTTTTGAAGATTTAGACAGTCAAATTTTTGATTTTGCACAATGAATTCAATTTTAAAAAGTTATCAGTCAACCTATGATTAAACATATGATCTAGGAAACAACCTATTGTAATATTGCACGTGCATATTCTATGGATGCCAAAAACCAGCCACAATGAGTCACATACATGTATGCATGCAGTCTGCCACATATGTCAGGGATGTCATGTCTGACACTCACCATAACCTTGACTGTCACCTGTGTTACATTGCGTGGGGCGACCCTCGTTTAGGCCAGGATCAACACTTTGTTGCTGGACTTCATGTTTGGTTAAAACCACAGCTGTCTAACTTTGAAGTGTTCTGGCTTTTCATACACACAGACCATTTTGGCTGCTGTGAAGTGTGACAGCAGCTAACAAAGTCCACATATGGTGTGTGCTCTACTTTCCCTCCACACCAACAATTTGGCTCATACAGGTATTTCCTTGCTGATGAAATTCAAATGTTTACCAGAGTATCTCAGAAAGGACAGAAAGGAAAGGTAACCACCTCATGCTGACCCGTGCTCTTGCCTCACTTTGTACCTCAGTATGCAAAAATAATGGCTGTAGTGGCACACACACACGTTTTTTTTTTTCCTTCCATTCTGACTGAAATCATTGAGACTGAAGAGTTGAAGACCAGTTGCTTTGAACTGTTTTGACATTAATCAAAACAGTGTGACAGCATCTCAGAGCCCAGCAGATTACCTTGCTAGTTGGTTGATGATTTCTATAACACTAATAGTGTCATAGAAATCAGGTACAGGTATGAACAAGGTAAACAAAAATGGTGCTGCTTCAGGTTAGGATGCTGTGTGTAATTGCAAAACAACAGCAACCTGTATGCGTTCTGTCAGACAGGCTTCCTGAGATGCGGTTAATGTTGCTGAAAGTGTGCATCTTAACCAATATCACAATCTTATTCTAAAAAGTTATTTTCTTGCTTAAATGTAAACAAATTGTGGATGGTAACTGAAGGCCCTGAAGGTAAACTTCTCCCAACAGTGAACAAAATCCAGAAATTCCTTCTAGAATCAAGTCTCACCACTCGACAGCCAACTTGAAACACCCATAGGCACTTATTTGGGCAGTTATTTTGAAGCATTACCTAAATTACCTTAATTTCATTGACTAACCATTGAAAACATAATCAAACCTGAATAAAAAAAAAACATTTAAAAGTTTGACTACTGACTAAAAGTGCATTTTAAAAAACTTTTTTTGCCTGGAAGTTATACATCTACCACGATCTTTAGTATTGCAGAGTTCTCCTATAAATTTAAATTTAGAATTCTTTGAATTGTCACATCTCTCTTTTATTGTCTCTGTGCTGTTCTTGTTTGAAGGCAGGCTGTTAAACTAAAAGAGTACAGTCTGTAGTTTGAAATACAAAAAAAAAAAGAGAGAGTTCTCAGAACAGTTGAAATTGAGCACGGAAGCTATAAATCCCAGTGTGTGATGAAATCCTAGTTTTTAATGCATTGGGCATTAGAAACATTAGCATTAGGCTTACTGAGCTACACTAATGCTTTATTCCAGAGTTGAAGTGTTACAGCTTCTTAATAAAAGCTAAGAACAACCAGGATGTTCTTTTGTTGACATTTTGTTGACAAATACATGACCTATTTTGACTTGTATCACTTTTGGCTTTTATATTTTTTAAGTTGACAGGCTTCTGAGTACAACCAATGCCCTTTTGAAACAGCCTAATGAAGCTAGGATGGGGTTAAGACACTGTGATCTAGTAGGTATCATAAGAAGTGTGCGTTCTTAAACATGAAGAAAAAAATGTTTAATTTGTAGCTGCTATTAGATTTAGTTTGGCCTGCACTGATAAAACTTTCACTGCAAATATTTCCCATCAAGACAAAGTAATGTATTTCCATGGAAATGCATGTGCCAGGCAGATGGATACATTCAACCTACTTTACTACATACTGGAAGTAAGAGCTGTGCCTAGATGGTAATATGAACCAGTCTGCTGCAGGCTAGTGAGCTTACAGTAGCTCAGAATAGGAGCACAGGCTTGTGATCATTTTCCTCTCTTGTATTATTAAGAGATACTTAAGAAGTTGCTCAGGTTATTAGTTCTAGATGGGGCTCAATACTGTTTTGGCAGCAATCTTCATCTTGATTAAGGAACATTAACATAAGTCACAGCTTTTTTGTGCAACAGACAGAACATTTCTTCACATTATCTGTGAAATGAAAATCCTGTAATGTTACATTTTAGTCTATCACCACCTCTCATATGGTTAGGTATCACTTCTTGGTCATCTGCTTCCAATAAAGAAGTTGTCTGACGTCCAATGTCACACTTGGTTATAGCAGACTACCACAGGACAGTTTAGACCCCGCACCCCAACCCACCCCACCAAAAAAAAAATATTAAGATAAAATTGATTTCTTGCCATTTCTTTGTTAATCTGAGTTCTTTGTGTATGTTTACTTTATCACAAATAGTTGGTAGCTACTGGGAAAAAATACACATATTACTGTGGACATTTATTTTCAGTACATCTTCCTAACTAAATGTGTTTTGTTTTTGTTTTTCATATTACAAAATTTGACAGTTCTTCATTTTAGTGAAATATAAAAATTTGTAGCAGCAAAACTGGACATGCCAGGACTTAGAACTTAGCATTCTTTTTAATATTAGGCTACCTTACAATACTGGTATTCATGATTTTCTCATTTTGTATCTTTGTATTGCCACTCACAGCTGGTATTGAATTCTGTCTGGGTCTGGGTTTTGCCAATATGATTAAAGAACAAACTTAAAATATAATCTTACTTGAAGACCGTGTCTTGGTTGTTTTCTATGGTACTTGGTCCAGGAAGATTTTATTGATTTTTAAAATTTTTACAAACTTCTGCCTGCAGCAGTAACAGGACCCTATCAGACCAGCAAAGAGAACCATGCAGTACTTCCCTTCTTTGTAAACTTGGAACAACATGTACCTTTTATTTCATTTAAGCATTTACACAGGGTCAATAAGAAAATCTGAACTCTTACAATAATAAAATAGGCTGTCACATATGTCCATGTAATAAGAAGGAATTCCCAACATTGCCAAACATGAAGACATGCCAATCCAGAAACATTACACTAATTAAACAGAGAGAGAGAAAAGTGGAAGTGGAAATGAAAAGCTTTTTGCTTCCTCATTTGTAGACTAATTTTGGCTCAGTGGTCACTAGTCCATCTGCTCCAAAACCAAAGGTAACATATTTATTAAGGTAACTCAAACTATCTCAGCCTTCCTTTTTCTTGCCCTCGTTTTAAAGTCTGGTTACTCCTCATTAAACGGCTCCCATTCCAGTCTCTTACCTCGTCCTCTACTGTCCTCCCTCCAGCCTCCCCCTTCATCAATTTCTCTCCTGTCCTAGATGAATCTTGTCTTACAAAAGTGCCACCAGGTGCTACCATCAGTCCCTGGCCCTGTTGTCCTAGCTGAACTTGGACAGCAGGTGCCCGTGGGAACTGTTTACTATCCAGCACATCTTTGTATTGGATCTCAGGCCTGATCATCCTCAGACAGGCCATCTTGGTGGCATTGTCAAGGCCCGGATGGAGCTCATAGCCAAGAATCTTTACTAATCCACTCTGGAAGGGTCTGATATTTTTGTCTCGTATCCTGTAGGCCTCCACGGGCTTCCCACCATCCCTGAGACAAACTCGGCCCAGGTCTTCCCGCCGCATCCTGAGAAGAGCCACTTCTTGCTCCATCTGGGCATGACCAAATCTCTTGATTTCCTCCCAGAATGTGCGGTTGAAGGCTTTGTATAGGTACCAATCTAAGGCATTCCACTGGCGCAGCTTCTCCCGCTGATCATCTGTTAATGACAGATTGGGCAGTATCTTTGCTTGTAAACGTCCAGGTCTAGCACCAACTCCAGCCGCTAGAGCAGCTTTGCCCACCCAGCTTCCACTCATCATGCTGTTGCTGCTGGGCTTTTGCTGTCGAGCATTAAGGCTGAATGAGACTACAGTGTCTAGTGGCCAGCAGAGGGCATGTCTCAGTAGGATCATAGACTGGTCAAAGTACTCAGACACAAGAATCAGTCTGAATGTCTGGCGGATCATGGCCTCACCCCGTTGAGCTAGTTCCACAGAAAAATTTGCATTATTGTCCATGCCAAAGTCAAACCACAGTAGGTTGCGGGCATAATGATTGTTGCGAAGACGAGGGTCATAGTATTTATTAGGGTCGTCAGCAAAGTCACCCAACCCTTTTGCCTTCCGAAAGGCAGGAGCTACTTCTTTGTAATAGGCAAAGGAGGACTCAGCCAGTGCAACTGGGTCCCTGATGATAGAAAAGTAGAATGTGTCTGCAGGCATCACTTTCTCCACCTAAGAGGCAAAAATTAGAACAAAGTTACAAATGATGATGCAATTCAACTACTGTGCTAGTATACTGTATTTTCTTTGACACCATAAAGGGTCAGCTATCATTTTAATTACAAACCTAACAGAAACTCCTCTGATGTCATTTTTATTCTGGGATAGCTGAATCTGGAGCTGGCAGACTGGTGGCTAAGTGGATAACAGTTATTAAAAAGATGAGTGTTAAAGTCTGGTTACTCAAATGCCTTGTTGACACAGGTTTTGGAGAAACACTACAGGTTGGTGTTTGGCCAGCATGAGAAATGGCACTAATGAACAGCCAAGAAGTTGTGCTTGACCTCCTAAGAGTGCTGGTTGGTGAGGCTTATAAGTTCAGAGCCATCATTTCCCAAAAGTTACAAGTAAGGACTGAAACTTTTTTTTTTTAAAGTTGATGACATAAGCATAGACCTGACAAAGGTGACTGTGGTCTGTTTGTTGACTGAGGGAGTGCACATAGGCTACATGCAACGTGAATACAATAAAGACAACAACAAGGCTGGGGAAGGAAATAAAGGTGCAAACTAAAACACAAAAAACATATAGGAGCTTCAGGAACCTGAGTTCATCCAAAATAAACAGGAAGTGAACAACTAAACTGAAAAAGAGACAAAGCATAACTCATGCAGTACCCAAAGCACATGGAAAATGAAACATACCAATACCAGAAGCCAACAGCAATATCAAAAATAGAAATCCAAGGACAAGCATAAAGACCTTCACATTTGCTCCTAATACTGTAAGGTCTCAAATCACTTGTGTTCATTCACACTATACATAATTAATATTAAATTGAACTGAATTGAAACATAGTTAGTCTCTCACAGGGAAAACAGTGGTGCTGAGTTTTCTTAAAAGCCTAACTGGTTGCAAAGGCATTTCTTCACTTTACCAATCTCTGCTATTATGTAGCACATTTTCATGAATCAAATTTAATCAGAGTAAACTTGACTTTTTGGATGTCGGGGTGGGTTAAAGAGAAAGGAGATTTTTTTTTTTTAAATGATAGTTGAACAAATGAACACAGTACGGGCTCTTTAAACTGTCCAGCCATGTTGGAAGCCAAATATTGCAAGAATTTCGAACAGTGATGTATTATACAGAATAATGTATCCATAACAAAGAATTTTCAACCATCATTGTCCCACTGTCAGCCTTCTATTTTACCTCCCCCTCTCCTTTTATAAATTACTCACCTCCAGCTTATTAAATCTCATGTGATTGCCCATGATGTGAAATTCCATGGCTCTGGGACTTCGATAACCTTTGACTCGGTGAGCATTGAAAGGTAGTGGGTAGCCCAGCTGGTAGCCCAGTGGAAGAGCAAAGCGAAGGTTGCGCTCCTCTCCAAAGCGGTACAGCATGTTGAGCACTGTGCTGCTTGCTGTCTTGTGGGTCTTGAGGAACATGATGTGAGTGTGGGGCTGACAGGAGCCCAGAGCGGGCCCCTGGGCATCAGGGGATGAAAAGATGGAGTGAGCAGCTGGTTGGACACTGCTGCAGGACATGTGGAAAGAAAGGAGCATTTGTGGGAGGTAAAGCGTTGGAAATAATTATTGAAAACAGTTATTCAGAAGATCTCTGGGATTTTACTGTGACTCAAGTATAGCCATCCTACTGACATCTCTGCAATGTATAGCACTTCCATTTTAAGTCCTACTTGTACTAGAAAATAAGCAATTTGTCCCTCCAGAACAGAAATACTATGCGCTTATCCAAACAGCTTACAGCAGAGATTGTGTTTAAAAATGGGGGCACAGCGTCTCCAGGGAGACATCGATAGCTGTGGCTGTTAACATGAAATGTAGCAGCAAGAGAGGGAAAGTGTAGTTCCTGTGTACACTTTCACCTCAGCCCAGTTACTGAAGTTTTCTGGTCCCTTAAACCATTGCAGAGTTAAAATATAGAAGAAGTCTTATAGAAGTCTAAACTTAAGAGCATTTAACTCATTAATTACTGCAAACCTATTTAAAACTTATTTTAAAACCCTGTGGATGGTTGTCTTCTAGCTGTCTTCTACCACAGGGCTGATTTTTAAGCAGATTTTACATAAACTTACACATGATTGACACAGTGTTTAAAGAAAGTTGTAATTTAGGGATTTAATTAAGAAGAGGCATGAATATTCCAAGAAAGGAGCAGCAGTAATCTCTTGATCATTTCTTCATCACTAATAGCAAACTGGATGAGAAGAATGTGATGGTGTAGCATTTGTCTCTCCACTGTGACTAAAAAGCTTGGGGAAAGAATGACACTGATGAATGCACCATTTTACGAGAAGTTGAACACTTTGTAATCGCAGGGTTTTTTGTGAGCAGTACAATACTTTAAAAGGAGACAATGTGGCATGAATTGAAAAAAAAAAAAAAAAAAACGCAATATTGCGCTATGTAGGTGCTATGTACTTGAAAATTTGTATGTATTTAAAACACTGAGCAGCAGTTTGCTGTGTTTGATTCAATGACAGTTTATTCTTTGAGGCTGTGTTCAACTCTTGTGAAGTCTGACATTCAGAGTGCCGTCTGTCTTCACAGTGCTAACCTATGAGGGAGAAAACAGCTACAGCTGGTCACTTTGGCCACTCTTTGCCAAGCTAAGATTGGATGACATGCATATCCAAAACAGCCTCACAGCAGCTTCACAGACTTGCGGGTATCCCTCCAGCACAGACACGTATGTTAAGCCATCAAACACACAGCTACAAGTAGGATAGCTATTGTTGGCAGCAATTTTTCAGAGTGTTGAAAGATTGTTTGGGCACAATTTAAAAATAATTCGAATAATAAGATGTTTCACTGTCATATGGAAAACACTGCATTCTGCTTTCCCATTTTACACAGAGGACCAAGTTGTTTGGAAAGAGTGTTGTGTTCTGCTGAGTTAAAAGCTTTGTCTGTGAGGAAGTTTTTGTAACTAAACACAAATTAATGTTTATTCAACACTGTTCTATTTGTAACGTTACCTTGGTTGTGTCAGTGGGCACTTATATTGAAGCTTCTATCTAAATGAATTTTTATTTCATTTGTCACCAGGTCATAAAAACGGCATGTATATAATCATCAGTCACATTTTTGGGGGGGGGGTTATGTATTTGTGATGCTTAATTTATGCTACAGTGGTAGTTGTCAGCATGTATGTGCCCACCAAGAGCCTACAGAGAGGGGTTTTCAACCACTATGCTCCCATTCTGCAAACGTCCAAAATCATAACTGGAGTTTGCTCGAAATGGATGACACCATGCACTGGTCAATGCTGACAGGGAAGGGCCCGACAGTGGAGTTCACCAGGAATGGGAGAAGTGCAAAAAAAAAACCCATCAAATATAAAAAAAGAAATAAAAATACAGCATGAAAAGTACAGAGAGTGGCTGCAGTGGACACGTTTCACTGTTTTTAACAATTGGTTTCACTTCCACTCTTTGTATGTTATAACAATGCAGCTGGCTGATAGACCAGAGTAGTGCACAGACCAGTTGTACCATATATTTTTGACACTGCCCCATCTGAGAACAGATGCTCTCTGCAGGTAGACGTGCAGGCAGTCCATAGCTGCCCAAGGGCTGCCAACAGACTGCTACCACCACTGAACTGTAAGTATCCTGTAATACAGAGGGTTGAACTGGAACTACAACTGAAGCAAAAATAAAAAACAATACAGTTAAAATGAAAAAGCAAAACCATACCTCTTGTTGAAAATGATCCCCAGCAGCTGGCCGGCAAAAGCAATGGCCACAAAGAGTAGCAACGCTTTCCACATCCAAACCGGACCCAACCGACCACACACCAGCCATCGCAACATCCTGTGAGAAGAAGTGGAGGAGAGGAGGATGGATGCATGGATGAATAGAGACAGTTGTTGGGGCAAAGTAATACATGACAGAGAAAGGTAAAGAAAGAGAGGAGAAATGAATGAAAAGAATAATGGATGGATGGATGGATGGATGGATGGATGGATGGATGGATGGATGGATGGATGGATGGATGGATGGATGGATGGATGGATGGATGGATGGATGGATGGATGGATGGATGATGGGGAGGAGTGAAACACAGCAAGATGATGTCATAAAAAAAAGAGTGGGGGACAAGGTTAGAAGAGGGAAAGAGGGACAGAGAGCATGAGACAGCTGGATGATTCATAAAACAGAAATGACTAAAGCATCATTATCACAGGATGGAAAGCAGTCTGAAAATAGACAGGGCCTGCTGTATTCTTTAGATACTGTATATATGGTCTGACCAGTATCTTCTCATGGTTAAGATCTATGGGTGTAATGGTACATGTATCCATGGTCATGGTCATATTCATGGCCCTTTGTCAGAAGTCTATTGATGTCTATGATGTTTCCATAATAGGCACTACTAATCAATAAAGGATTTGACCGTCTTAAAAAGTACGTGACAATACTTTCATTAACAAGAAGATACACACTATTTAAATAAAACCAAACACTACTAGAAAAGGTATATATAAAAAAAAAACATACAGCATGAGAAGAGGAGGGCTGCTTTATTTACAAAGTATTACACCTTGTAAGCCTGAAATTGGTTTTACAGCTGACCTGTACGGTATGTAGAAGAACACAAAACATTATTTATAGTCAGAACCTAACCCATCCGCATACTGAATTGACAAGTAACTGTAAATGCACACATCAAAATTGTTTTTGCTTGTTTGCAGACATTAATCTTAGACACTTCTCATCTTTCATTAACTGTAGCATTTTAACAGATGTTTCAGTAATGTATATTACAGATATGAGGAAAAAAGGAAACTACGTGAAAATGATGTGTGGTTTTCACGGGCCAGATTTGCGAACAATCTGCACCAGATTAAAAATCTCTTTTGGTGTTGAAAAACTGCTGTCAGGATTAAATAAAGAACCCCAGTCCAAGTTTTGGACTGAAAGGCGTACACATAGCAGGTATTTTAGTGGCTGGAGTTTGCCTTTCACAGCACAAAATTTTAGGATAATGTACTGCTCAAAAACATGAATGGAACATTTTGAAAACACATCAGAGCTCCATGGGGAAAAAAAATTATGCAGGATATCTATGCTGTTATGGACAGGGTAATGCATTAAGAACAAAAGGATGCCACATTGTTTGATGGAATGAACATTATCAACCTAGGTTTTTCAGAAAAGACAAAAAAAATGAAGAAAACCTTGAAAATATGATAATTTAGGCAAAAATAAAACTTTCATCAAAAAATGACTTAGACCATTATTTTAACAAGGTGATGAAATGTCCTAAGTAATTTCTATGGCCACCACGTGCTTGTATGCATGCCTGACAATCTTGGGGCATGCTCCTAACAAGACGACGGATAGTGTCCTCACAGATTTGGACCAGGGCATGAGCTCCTGGACAGTCTGAGGTATAACCTGGTGATGTTGGATGGACCAAAACATAATGTCTCAGAAGTGTTCTATTAGATTTTGTTGTTTAAATAGGAATCAAGTTTTAAAAAGTGAGAAGATTTTTCAGTGGTTATATCAGCTGTTTTTGCAGTGTTTGAGCATCTGGTGTGTGTGTGTGTGTGTGTGTGTGTGTGTGTGTGTGTGTGTGTGTGTGTGAGAGAGAAGTGTGTCTCTGGGCATTGGTGTCTGTGTCTGAGTTTGTGTGTGTATGTATGTGTGTGTATGTGAGAGGACGTTCAGGTACTTATACATATAAGGTTGCTTATTGTTTATTTTTGAACAATCATTTTTAGATAGTGGGAATAATTTATTAAGCTGATCAGAAAATCTACAAATGCATGTAATATGAATGATTATTGATCTAAATATTTTACTATTTATTTTGACAAGCAAATGATTATTTTGTGGCTCCTTGATTAAAGCAGAGGAGAAAGTTTATGGTTCCTGGTGAGCCGTGCCTTTGTGGATTTTGGCCTGAAAACATGCATGCATGAAGTGCATCAATTACAATTACAGGCCCTGTAACTTATTGTTGCTCTTCTTTTGGACAAACATTTTATAAACAATTTCTGAGGAGAAAAAACAGCTTGAAAAAATCATATCAAAACCAACTGATATATTATTAGAATAGAATTATATGTTGTAATATATAATATATTATATATATATATTTTTTTTTTTTTTTTTTTTTTTTTTTTTAGGTTTTTAACATGAACAGAACGAAAACGTTTAAACCCAAAGAAAAGACAAAAGTGGAAAAGTGGTTACATTATAGGTGCTTTAAATTTTGTAGGTTGTGGTTTCAGGATCTTTTTTATTTCAAACCTGGTAATTTGTGAGATTAATGATAATTATAATATCATAGTAATTGGGGATGTCAAAAATCTTTCTAATTGATTTCCTAAAAATGAAGCCAGTTTAACAGACTAATGTCTTAATCATCTCAAATTGAGTTAATCTAGGCAAATGATGTTTAATATATTTATTAGAGGCCATTGTTTTCACTTATGGTTGTCAAATTTCAAGAAAAAGTTTCTATGAGAAACCAAGTTTTACTGAAACCTTAAAAAGAAAAGTTAGAATAAGTGGCACCTGATCAGGAGGCCAGGATTTTGTGATCAGCTTATTGTTTCTTGTCATAATCACACTAATTATTGTTTTTCCTATAAGGAGGTCTAAGAAGGGAAACACCATGAATTCAACAAGACGACCACAGACAATAGGTCTGCAGTGAGCTGAGTAAAAGTACGTAAAAGGTCAACAAGGGATCATGGTGTGTGTATGACCTCTGGCTCTAGAATTCACCACAATATTTTGGTAAAGATTTAGTCTATGACAGAACAGAAATAACATCAGACTCACTTTACCTTTGATTTTGTTGTTTAACTGCACTACATGGTGTTTATATTCAAAACAAGAGCAACAGAATTACACAAAATGCAAAGTAAATAAATAAATAAGTAAGTAAGTAAGTAAAGTTTATTTATATAGTGCTTTTCACACACAAAAGGTCACAAAGCGCTGTACAATAATTAAAACACAATATCAAAAAACATATAAAACACCATATTAAAAACATATTAACATCTAAAAATAAAGTCAACAGAAAGCCTGGTTAAACAGAAAGGTTTTCAAGTGTTTTTTTAAAAGACTCCACAGAGTCAGCTAAACGGAGCTGGAGTGGGAAACTGTTCCAGAGCTTTGGTGCCACTGCCTGAAAAGCTCTGCCCCTCTGGTCCTTAATCTTGTACGTGGGCCAACTAAAGGATTTTGAGCTTGTGAATGAAGGCAGTGAGCAGCAGTATGTTTAACAAGTAATTGGGAAATAAAGTCTGGGTCTTGTCCATTTAGTGCTCTGTATAAGAGTGAGAACTTTAAACTGAATTCTAAAAGCAATTGGGAGCCAGTGTAAAGAGAATAAGATAGGGGTAATGTGTGCTCGTTTGCTAGCATGAGTTAGGAGTCTAGCTGGCATTTTGTATTGCTTGGAGGCGTGAAAGAGATGATTTATCTAAGCTGGTAAAAAGGGCATTACAATAATCTAGGTGCGATGACAGAAATGCATGAATAATTTTTTCCAGATCAGAGGAGGAGACTATAGCTCTCAATTTAGAAATGTTCCATAAGTGAAAGAAACAGAAGCGTGTGACAGATTTTATATGTGAGTCAAATCCCAAGGAGGACTCAAATACTACTCCAAGATTACAAACAGTAGTTTTTGCAGGTGAGCAAAAGGAAGCAATCACCTGACTGATAATTGAAGGAATATCATGGCCATAATCATGGCCTCGATCTTGTCAGAGTTTAATACAAGGGAATTATTGGAGAGCCAATCACTGATCCGGGATAAGCAGTCAACTAGGGTGGACAGCCTATGCAACTGGTGAGGGTTAAAAGACATGCACAGCTGAATGTTATCAGCATAAAAATGGTAAGAAATGCCCGAGAAAGACTGATTGATGGATGTAAACGGAGAATAACAATAACCAGTATTGAACCTTGGGGAACCCCACAGGATAAAGAAGCAGTGCTAGACGAGAATGTGCCTGCCCTAACAGAGAAAGTCCTACAGTATCAGATAAATAGGAGGAAAACCAGTGCAAGACTGAGCCAGAGATGCCCACCAAAATCTTAAGCCTATTTAATAAAATATTATGGTCGATGGTATCAAAGGCAACACTGAGGTCAAGCAGTATGTGAACAGAGCAATTTCCTGCATCGGATGCCATTAGAAGATCATTATAGACTTTTAAAAGAGCAGTGGAGTGTTGTTTCTGAAAACCGGACTGGAAAGGGTCAGAAATCTGTGATGTGCATAATGAAAACTTTTTCTAATAATTTGCTAATATATGGTAATTTTGAAATAGGACAGTAACTGCTGGGAGAACTGGCATCAAGATTAGATTTTTTTAAGTAAAATAGGAAAGGAAATAGGAAAATAGGAAGGAACACAACCTTGCCTCAGTGAACTGTTAATAACAGACACCAGCGAACAACCAATACTTGCAAGACATCCAAACGGGACAGAAGGAGGTACGATCACTAATGAGGATGAAGAGGGTTTCGTCTTATCCATTATTCTAGTCAAGTCATTTAATGTAATTGGGGCAAAGGAAGTAAATGATGAGGAGCACTGAAGGTCATCTTCAAAAGGGGAAGAACCAATGGAAAGTTTGGATTTTAAGCCCATCACCTTATTTACAAAATGATTTAAAAAATACATTGCAGTCATCATCATAGTCATCAATACATGCTGAGGTGTGGGAGAAACAATGCTATTAATGGTGTCAAATATAATCCTAGGATTATTTTTATTACAGTTGATGAGACTGCTAAAAAAAGAAGACCTTGCCTCTTTCACTGCTTCATTGTAAGAGTAGAGCAGTTCTTTAAAATTGGACAATCAAACCCCTGGTCTTCCATAGTCGCTCTGATTTTCGACAGGAACGTTGAAGACCATGAGTCTGTTTTGCCAAGGTGAGCAGGAAACAAAAAGGTGCTCAATATTATCATTACAAGAGGGTGAAAAATTAAAAATAGAAGCAAACTTAACAATAACAGTCATCAATAAAGTGCCTACATTTAGTACAAACGCCAGAAAAAGACTCTGAAGTAAAAGAGACATTAAAAGAGACAGATTTATGGTCACTGAAACCAACTTCACCTATACTCAAATTGTCTAAGGTAATGCCATAGCTGAGGACCAGGTCTAAAGTATGCCCTGCAGTATGAGTAGGCCCAGATATGTGTTGAGTGAAGCTGAATGAATCCAAGGTGCTCAGGAATTCTTTAGCGGTACTGTCAGATGAATCATCAACATGAATATTGAAGTCCCCAACGATGATGATACTCCACAATTTAATAGTGGAGGATAAAAAGTCTTGAAAATCTGAGAGAAAGGATGTAGCAGATCCTGATGTCCGATATATTAAGATACTGTACAAAGGCTAATCTTGTTCAGTTTTAGTCATAAGCATCTCAAAAGAGCTGTAAGACCTTGCAGAGATCACATGGCATAAAAAAGTATTTTTAAAAATAACAACAGTTCCACCTCCTCGACCAGAAATCCGAGGAGAACATAAAAATGAACAGTCTCCAGGACAAAGGTCATAGAAGTAATCAAGGTTTCTCTTACTAACACTAAATTGTGTCAGTTTTTAAATAGAAAGCAGACTGTTAGTATATGATGTAGGGCAGATTAAATCCAATTAGCTTTTCTTTTCCTTTCAACAATTGGGACAACAATAATACCTGTAATTTTAGCCATATATTTGATAAATGATTTTCTTTGTCAATTATGTCCTTTACAGTTTTAACTGGCTGAATTGCCATAGGCAATGTATTATTGTTCCTTGGAATCACAGTTTTTATATATGTTTGTTATGTCTTTATTGTTTTGTTTTCTGTGTTTATTTTATGCCATAGGTGTAATACATGTGTGCATAAAGCCATTTAAATTATAGGTTTCTAGGATGACTAAATATAGACTTGTGTGAGCTTTAGCATATGTTTTTCCTTTCCATAGTTGCTGACTTAAAATCTGTGTCAAATGTTGATTTTAGAGCATTAATTAATTTTTTTATTTTTTAATCTGAATAGTTTGAATCAACTCTAGAATTTAGTGAAAAGATGATGCTGCTGAAACTGATTTTTGTTAGATGCAAATGCTCTAGATGAATATCTGTGAATTATACAATACAAGCACACACACAATGAAGACCAGCTTATACTCATAAACATAACTATATTTCTCAATGATGTTAAATTTATTTTACAGCCCTAATATATCTACCCTTAAGTTTATTAACTAAGATTAACTTAATGGTAGATATATTAAGGCTGTAAAATTATTTTAACAATGTTAAATAAAACAAGAAATCTGTAATATGAAGACACTGAATAATAGATCTTTCAATTATACATTTCTGTGGTCAAATATGTGTCTTGTCAAAATGTTGTGTGTGGATTATAAGTTGATAGTTGTTGAGTCAGGGAGTTATATTTAGTCGGTTAAATTAATAAATCCAATTATGCTGTATGTTGAATAGTTAGACCTGATCTGACCACAGTCTCTATTCAAATTGAAATACTGACCCCAAAGGCCTGCATGACTCAACTTTTTTTAATTATAGACTGTACTCCCACAGGGTCCTTTTTATAAAGATGATATGAGTTCCCGGTGGGGTTCTTAACATATTTAAGGTTAGAAACCAGACAGCAGCAGAGTTTGAATCACTGCATGCCTCACGGGACCCAATTAAACAAAAAAGTTTTTTGACTGGGTTAATTCTAATACTATAATCAGGAATGTTGATTAACTTGACTAGAGACCTACCGAAGAACTTAGTGAATGCTAAAACAAAACATCATTAACAGCAGAGCAGTCAATTCTCCAGAGCATAGTCAAAAAATTAAGAGAAAACTCCTGTAACTATAGTGATGGGAAAATGTTTTGGGGAAATGAGACAGACAAATTAAAATTTTTTCTCTTTTAGTCTTTATTACAGTTGCTGTAAGGATTAGACGACTAATTCTTAGGAAACAGACATAAAAAAAATATATTGTGAGTTATGTGTTTGCAAGTCATCATGATTTTATATTTCGTGCTTTGTCCAGTTGCTTGGCATTTTGTCTGTTTGTTTTTAAATTACATAATTATTATAGAAAAGGAGGGAAATTTTGGAAAATATGCTTTGTATTATGCTTTTTATATGCTTTGTATATGTTTTTTTTTCCCATGCTTAACTGCCTAAAAAGAAGGTGCCCTAAGCTGTCTGTGTGTCTGAAAGAATGTGTGTGCTGACCTTGGTAAAACAACCACAGACAACAGCACACAGTGACTCTGAGAGAGAGAGAGCATTTGGGAGCATGTCTGTCTTGTTATGACTTATTGTGCTTTAAAAATATATGATAATTATGAGATTATTCATTTTTAAGAATAGGTTAATAACCATGGTGGTATAAAATTGGTTTCACACAAAGTGTGAAAAAGGAGGGCGTTGTTGGGGTTTATTTTTTGCTCAACAAATAAAATGCCAAATGTTTAAAAGTAAACTCCAGGAAAGTGGCTGAAGCAAATAATGGACAACTAAATAAATACATTAGATAGAGAGCAGACAGATGGGAGACCAGTGGTCACCAGGCTAACTTCACAGCCTTTGGGAGATATGATTTTCTTATCCCTAAAGGTTTTGCCAAAACACGTACATCTGTGTCTAATTAGGGAAGGGTGTGTGTAGGTCACTGCTCCCTCTTGCTAAGTAGAATAAAACTGCCATGTCATGATTAGGAACATGTGAGGGAGGAAGGCAGGTGTTTCCTTTACAGAGCTCTTATTGCTGATTGGAGAAGCTTGTGCCATGATGCCGGAACCAACCACTGGACGAACCAATCTGAGAAGGCCAAATGTAAACCACGGCTCTCTCCATCTGTTTTTGAATTGATAGCACTTGTAGATAGTGCATGTAGTATAAAATTGTTATGTCTAGCTTAGAGGCCTCGCTCTTCTGGGGAGGGGAGCACTGGCAGCTGCTGGGAAGGCCTGTGTCTCCTTGAACCAAATGGCCCGTGTACACGTAATTCTTCAGATTCTTTAATATATTAAATGTTTTAATTTTTTAATAATATTTTTTTAGGTGTCTTCCTTCACAATTAAAAAATACGCAGTGACATAAGACAAGTGTGGGAGCAGTCAGTGGTATCAATTACTTCATCCTCCAGTGCTTTGAGTGTTCAAGTAGAGTAGAAAAGTGATATATAAGAACCAGTCCATTCACTTTGGGTTGGTTGATGGTTGTGAACCAAACTTTTGGCTCTGTCCTGTAGCTCTTTACTGACTCCTCACCTTGCATGAGATGAGGAGTCACATTAGGCAGATAGGTAGCCAGTAATATGGCAGTGGGTGCATTTATTTACTGTAGGTAGGTTATGCTAGTTCTAATGAAACTAGTTTGCTAGTTCTAATAAAACATCCCTCCGCAGCACACCAAAATGCCTATGTACACTGTCGCAAACATTTTCATATATTACTAAACTGTCCAGTATATGAAACTCTGCAGACATATGGACAGATCACAGATTTTTATTAAATGTTGTATATGAACAGTTCATCACTGACTACCTTAATTATTGTATTGGCTTATTGTATAATTATTTGCTCAAGAAAACCAAAATATGTGTGTGAGATATGTATCAAAAAAGCAAGGGGGCCTACAGACTATTTATGTCTAGGGCCCAGAGTTTAATTCAAATTGATTCAATTAAATTCAGTTTTATTTATATAATGTCAAGTCACAACAATCGCCTCAAGGCACTTTATATTGTAAGATTAAGACCCCACAGTAATACAGCGAAAGCCCCAACAATTATACAGCCCCCTGTGAGCAAGCATTTGGAAACAATGGAAGAAAACTCCCTTTTAAAAGGAAGAAACCTCTGGCAGAACCAGGCTCAGGGAGGGGCAGTCATCGACTGTGATCAGTTGGGAGAGGGGGGAGGGAGACAGGACAAAAGACACACTGTGGAAGCGAGCAAGAGATTAATAGTCTGATTAAATGCAGAGCGGTGTATAAACAGAAGGAGTGAAAAGAGTTGAGTATGAAACAGTGCATCATAGGCTTATTGAAGTCTAAGTAAGGGAGGGTTCAGGGTCACCTGATCCAGCCCTAACTATAAGCTCAATCAACAAGAATTGTTTTAAGGCTAATCTTAAAAATAAAGAGGGTGTCTGTCTCCTGAATCCAAGCTGGGAGGTGGTTCCACAGAAGAGGGGCCTGAACGCTGAAGGCTCTGCCTCCCATCTACTCTTAAGTATCCGAGGACAAGTAAGCCAGCAGTTTGAGAGCAAAGTGCTCTATTGGGGTGAAACGGTACTATGAGGTCTTTGAGATAAGATGGGGCCTCAGTTGCAATGGAAACACAACACGACCGTGCCGAGTTGTGCTGACCAAGTCGACCTGCGCCGAGTCGTCCCGTATGGAAACGCGGCTTAAGATAAGTGGGACCTGATTGTCTCTATTGTCAAGTGTACAGTCGTCCCTCACTATATGGCGGTTCACTTATTGCAGCTGCACTGTATCACAGATTTTTTTAAGATAATATTGCTAATTCTGTTTCTCAGATTTTTCACTATATTGTGAGATTTTGCGGTATATTGGTATTTCTGTAACTCCCCATAACTATGTTCATCACTCAGACGAAGAGATCAGTTACACCTACGCCTTTAGTGGAAATAGAAGTAACAGCCAGGGGTGAAGAAACTTCACCACCCTCATTGCCATCAGTACTGCACAGCTACATAATTCATCAACTTCATCATTCAAGTTGTTGTAAGAGAGTGGGAAAGGTTTATAGGAGTGTGGGAAGGGTTTATAAAGCCTTAAAATATATATAAATATATTGTTTTTTCTCTTTTTTTTAAGAGCCTCAGAAAAATATTGACAGGTACCCTGGTCATGTAGCTGGAACAGGTAGAAAAATGAAATAACATGTGCAATCAGCTACAGGTTGAGATACCCAACACCTGGTATTCTTTTGATACATCATTAGGCCTGTTTATAATTTTTGAGATATTGTGTAAATGCAAGAAAACAGTCCTACATATTTGTTTAATAAGCACAGTGAAGGACATATCTTGGGCGAAAATTATTTCAAGATTCTTCATAGTGTTACTAGAGGCCAGAGTAAGTATCTGATTAGATTCAATTTTATCTGAATTTAGAAGCAGAAAATTAGAGGTCATCCAAGTCTATCACCTGCATAGAAATGAAATTGTAATAACAAATTATAATAGCATCTTCTAATAACACCGCCTAAGGGAAGCATGTATAATGTAATGTAATATAATGTAAATAGAATTGGTCCTTAAACAG
The DNA here is from genome assembly GCF_007364275.1 of Archocentrus centrarchus. NCBI lineage: Eukaryota > Metazoa > Chordata > Actinopteri > Cichliformes > Cichlidae > Archocentrus > Archocentrus centrarchus. The sequence continues at coordinate 463,975 of NW_022060254.1, forward strand.
AACCCTGTGGAAGTCCATAATCAACCTTAATGTGTAAAGAAGCCTCCCCATTTATATGAACAAACTGGAATCTGTTAGATAAATATGAATCAGTGCAGTACGAGATCGAGTAATAAAATATTATGGTCAACCGTATCAAACACTGCACTAGCAGGTCTAGCAAGACAAGCACAGGCATGAATCCACTGTCAGAGGCTGGAAGAAGATCATTTGTAACCTTCACTAATGCTGTTTCTGTACTGTGATGAATTCTAAAACCTGACTGAAACTCTTCAAATGAACCGTTCCTCTGCAGATGATCAGTTAGCTGTTTTACAACTACTCAAGAATCTTTGAGAGAAAAGGAAGGGTGGCAATTGGCCTATAATTAGCTAGCTAAGCTGCCACCTTAAAAGACTGGTACATAGCCCATTAATAGAGATAGATAGATCATATTAAGATAGACTGAGTGCTGCATGCTTGGATGCTTATTATTACCTTCTTAAAGCTACTGCATGCTTATAAAATATGCCAAAAGTACACTTACGCATACACACTCACACAATGTTTAACCTAATGTGGACAAAAATTAAGAGTCACAAAAAAAACACCCGAATCTAAGTAGGACCAAAACAGGCAGATACAACAACACAAATTAAAAGTGAATTGTCCAGACATGGGTCAAGGTCACAGGACAGTGCATCCGTTAATCGAACGGTAAAAAAAATAGAGGCGTTAAAAGTAATTTCCGTTAACGTGTTATTAATGTGTTAACTTTGACAGCCCTAATTATGACCTAAGGTTAGACTACACGATGCTGATACATGAAAATACACACAGCACCCATTTAATACACTCCTACTGTACAAAATGTTCACATCACGCACCTTACACATGCTAGCAAGCATATCATCTTAAGCAAACACTTAATCTCAAGTTAGGCAGTCAATAGCATAATTTTTTTTTTTACATTCATTATTAATTATGAACGTCAGAGCAATTATCCTGCAAGTTGTAGAGTATTTGTTTTGTTTTGTTTTTAACTAAAACTCACTGTCAGCCACCTATTGGAGAAGAATGGGTTAACTGATATTGCTTTCATACCTGTCTGGTTACTTGTCAGTAGTGATTTTATCCTATTTTGTCCCTATTATTATTATTATTATTATTATTATTATTATTATTATTATTATTATTATTATTATTATTATTATGCATGTCTTCAGACTGTGGGAGGAAACTTGAGTACCTAGAAAACCCACACAGGCACAAGGAAAATGTGCAAACTCCACACAGATAGATCTCAGCCAACCAGCAAGTTCAACCCAGGCTAACCATTGCACCAGTTGCTGAGGAACAGGTTAAGATGTGGGAGTGGCCCAGTGATCCTGAGGAGGATCTACAAAATGACAAAAGTAGAAAACACCAGGCCATGACAAACTGCTTAGAGTTAGGCCTCTTTACTGGCACAGGCTACACCATCAGGTTCACCATATACACTGGGAAGAGTAGCAAGTCAGCATAGGCTGTCTTATGACATGGTCATAAACCTTATTCAGGCATCATGTTTACCACACACTGGGTACCATATTTACATGAACAATTTTTATGCCAGTCCCATATTATTCATGGACCAAGTTTGGAGCCTGTGGCACCTACAGGGAGAGTAGAAAGGATACCCCAGAGGGAGCACAAATGCTCTCATCAAAATCTCATATCTGTGACACGGATCAGAGAGGGCCCACTTGTTTTTGTGAAGTGGATGGATACATGGAAGGTGCCTGTGTGCTCACCTTCCAGCCTGCATTTTCAGGTAAGACTGTGCAGAGAAAGGTGAAAGACGGAGATGGATGCTAGGCAATGCGAGTCAGCATTACCTGTCCCACAGCAGTCATGGCCTATAATAAAAATATGGCTAGGGCTGACATATTAGACCACCTCATTCAGTACTACTCCACCTATAGAAAAACTGCTTGCTGGTTTGTTGCTGCACTTCCTGGACACTGCAACAACAAATGTGTTCATCTTGCTCCATGAGATGAGCAGTGCCAAGGAGCTGCACATCATGGCACACAGGGTGGAGCTGGCGTGTCAGCTTTATGGCACGAACAAGACAACTGTTCCCCAGAGCAAGACAGCTGATCACATGTAAACGCGGTCGTCAGGTGGACAACAGGAGTGACACACCCTGGAAGTGTCAGGCCTGTGATGTATCTGTCTGTTTCAGGGTCCCACTAACCTTTGAAACTTTCTTAAAAGTAATTTTAATTTTCAATTTCTTACATTTTTACTCAAAGTTTTTTCCCTATTTGAAAGTGGCTATACTTTATAAATGTCTTCAAGAAAAGTATGTTTTCTTGCCTTATAAATTCAAGAAAGTTAAAAGTTCTAATATTAAAGCCAGTTTCTCATTTCTTGGTAGGAGACTCCCACTCATTATCGGCTCAGTTGTCAGGATTATGAAATACTATCAACACCTTGAAAATGCTGATAATTACTGCCACCAGGGAGCGAACCAAGCTTAGACACTGTGTTACACTGAATATCTAGCATTGCTATGCAAGTCTTAGCGTTCATTTATTGAGACAAAAGCACCGGTATATTTGATTAAGATACATGCAGGCTATTGTAAAATTCAGTTATTAGTAAAATAAATACATGTTTGTTTTTTTAACTGTGTCCATTTTCTCCCCTTTATCAAAAAGTACAACCACAAATTCCAGCTTAAGTGAGTTCATTCATATGCATGCAGGGTCAAGGTCAAATCAGTGCTGGCGATCATTTCAATTGAGTTACTAATTCAGTTATTACGTCTGATTCTTAAAGTGTTAATTGTCCTTTAGAAGATAAATCTGATTTTCTTCTTCTATCATCACAAAATGTCCCAGCTGGTTTGTAAGAGTGTCTGAACAGCACTGCAGATCTACACGTTAAAATGATGACGTGCACATGCCCACCACTAAAGACATGCCCAGTAGCTACATAGTAAAAAACACAAAATGGTTATCCTGTCAGTTCAGTAGTGCTGTCACAAGTACTATAACAACATCAAAAACTGTATGTATCTTATCAAGTTATTGCAATTTCTTCCAGTGCTTTGTTTTTATACTAAAAACTGTCCAGGATTTACCTTTGCACCAGGAAATAAATCTCATCTAGAATGTCAAACGTCAGACACAATGAAAGAGTTTGGACAAGGAAATTCACATTTCTGCTAAAAAAAAATTACAGAGGGATGACAGTATGAAGAAAAAAACCTTGGCATTGATTCCCAATTTTTTAAAACTCTGCTGGAAGACGTAACACCATTCTTTCAAATGGCATTTCCTCATTTTCTGTTTTGATTATCCTGTTGAACAGCTGATGTTTATCAAAATATGCCATAGGTCTTCAAAGCTGAGAGGTGTTGTGTGTAAAAGCCATAAGATATGACTCACGTCCTTTTATCTCTCAAACTAAAGAGTGAGGTATTATATGTTATAGGATTCTTCTTTTTATAGTATGCAGGTGATCATGTACAACAACTGTGTACTGATTGTCTTATGTAAACACACTTAGCTCTGCCACACTCTTGAATAAGAACATTAAACTGTTATACAAATATTATCTAATAAAGTGATCAGACTCCTTAAATTCAACTATCACATTCGAAACAGACAGTACAGACCTGCTAACCTGTCTTTCTAACAAGTTAGCACTTCTTAAATGTGAGGACTTAGTTACTTTAGCTTTGTGCTGCTGTGTGCATAGAGTTTATGCTTCTATTAAGATTTCTGCACTATGTTTGTGCACACCAGCATTGGTGGCCAAGGGCCAGCTGGGGAGAGGTTACCGAAAGTTGGTGAGAATGGGGTTGAATTCATGTTTTGTAGATCATGCCCATGCATCTTTATTACATCTTTATTAACCTTTAAGGACATTTTGATTTCTACCTGCATAACCCTAAATAATCAATAGTAATATTGAAAATGGATTATTTTCTACAATAATCTGACATTTAAGTCATAACAAGAGAGTGAGCCATCACTAGTATATTACTAGACTGTAACAATGCATGGTAAATGTACTGCTAAAGGTGCTGTTAGTAAGCCAGCAGTGTATCCATGAAAGACAGTGATGAGAAAAGAGAAGTGATGGGGTGGAATGTCACACCACCGGTTCAAACAGAATAGAGCACACACACATACGCTTCCCCTGAATGCATTTGTGTTTTTCATTTTTCAACTGAGCACACTGCCGCTCCATCTGATTACCACTTACCACCCCCCGCGAATCATCTAAAACATCTGGAAAGTGGAGGTAACATGCCAGCTCTGTAAACCAATATGATTATGAACAATATGACAGCAGCTATCACCCCATTATATGCCACAATACAGAGAAGCATATGATCTATTACACAGCTCTGAATTGCACATATAGAGGGAGAGGTTGTAGAAGCCATAAATGGGTAAATTTTAAGACAAAGGCCTTTGCTTGTGAAGAAGCCCCTCCAGGCCTACACCCACACCTTCTCATCTTTCTCTGCAGAATCGCAGCCTAGCGCCGCCCCTTGTACAACACCATCTCTGCATCCCAATAAACCCCCTGTTTTGCTGTCTGCATCTTCTTCTTTGCCCCCTTGGACCTTTCTAAAGTCTCGCGCTAGCTAGCTTCAAGTTACCTGGCTCTCCGTCTGAAAAACATAGCTGTGTCCCCAGGCCGGTATCGGTGACGCTGTTACTGTGCAGCTGCAGAGAGCTCGGAGCATCTCGAAGGCTTCAGCTGCAGCGGATCCACTGCCAGTACAGATCAGGCCGTGGACCCGGAGCAGCCCCACGGAGGGACACGGAGCCTCAGTCTGTCCTTGTTGAGCTGAAAGCGAAGCGATTTTTTTTTTCCTTTTCTTTTTTAATATTTCCACCGTAAGCCTGCTGCCTATTGCGCTGATAACCAGAACACAGTCCGCGAACAGAGTGAAGAAAAGAATGAGTGTGGGGTACTTCCGGACGATGTCAAAATAAAACCATACACGATACAGACCGTGAACAAGCGCTTAGGGGCATTAATTAGTAGTCAGATCTAGGGGCGGGCCCTGGGACCTAGGTCCGCCCATAAAGGTTGCTGCACCCCATCAGCTGAATTCTACACATTCAGGTTGAATGTGTAGTCTTAGAATTTGTTGTGTAGGCTATAAAAGTGGCCCGGAGCTTTTTGCCTCTTGCAGAATTGTCTTCAATATAAATTTATGTTTCTTAACTGTGCACCTTAGTTAGGAATCTCTATATGGACACAGCGTGTGTAAGTGCAGGTGGTGGTGGGGAAGCATTGTCACATAGTTTGTGCTTTTATTAGGTGTTTATTGTTCCGCTTTGATTTATTTATATTAGCTTGACGAAGCATGCTTTTTATACCTGACGTCACATGGTGACGCTGGTATAAAGGCATCCACAGAAAAATATTTTCTTACCTTTACTTGTAGGAAAATTCCTGAGGACTAAGCGCGCTGAGAATCCCGACGACCTTATACTAGTCTCTTTAACAATGTGCAGGGTCGGCAGCAGACCATATGAACTGGGTGGGCAACTAACTTTGATAAGCGGACATCATGCGCGTCCAGCGACGTGCAGTTAAGATCGTGTAGGACTGCACGGGCGCGCGTCTGCCGTGGGTGAAAACCCCTCTCCACTGAGCGTTAGACCAATTGAAAAGCCACTAGTGGCAGCAGTGGACACTTCATTGTTTTAATTTATAGTTTATACAAAGCTCAAAATAAAAATCTATGAATCTCTCTCACGGGTGTGTGTTGGCTAAAGTTAAATGCCGTTCTGTGCAGATGTTCGGTAGTTTCCCACTGTTCCCACTGCACTACTGTGCAGAAATGAGCCAGTAAACTACCAGTCTATAGACTCCAAAATCACAGGAAGTTGAGCCATGAAATTTGGCATATGTGTTCTTAATATTCTTTGACAATTTTGATGGCCCACTTATCTAGATGACGTTGAGCAATTTTGGTCTCACAGGGTTTGATCACTCTAGGACAAGTTCATTAAAATAGAAGGCTCGGAAATGGCAAAAATGCAGCCAAAATCACACCTTAAATTCAAGAATGGCTGAGTATGGCTCCAAGCAACGTTTTTGCACGTTTTAGGATGTTACGTGTGTCTGCAAAATTTCACATACTCAGACAAAATGTAGCCCAGGGGCTGACTTTTTGAAGTTTTGGGACCAGTCACTAATCAACAAGCACTTCCTGTTTCCTGGTGAATTGGCATGCCTCCAGGGTGTGCCGTTAAATGAAAGCTCACAATTTTCGCACTGAAGCATCATTTAGGTCTGATGTTTACTCAGACCACTTTTGAGATGGATGGAGAAAGACTGGAAGGAGAGGTACATCCAAGTGTAAAGATTACATGTCTTATTGCCACTAGATGGCTACTATTTGCTTACTATGTGCATAGCAATGTTTGCAGGGCAAGACTTTATCAATCCTGTTAAGTATGGTGAAGACTGGACATTGTGTCTTTGAGTTACACCAATGTTTTGCTTCAAAATGAAATTTTATGATAGTAATTGTTAAGGCATATGTCTAATTTCAAATCTCAAAAATTATGATGGCAATGCAATCAAATTGATCAATTTTACAAAGAAAGATGATATGTGGAATTCAGTGAATCTTAAAAATTCAACATTAAAAATAGTGAAAAATGTGTTAAAATGTATTTGGCTGTAAATTAAATTAATTTTAGAAAAATAGTCTCAGGGCAGGTGGAAGCAAAATGTGCAAAGGTAAGACAATGAATTTTTCTCTGACATGAATAACATGGTAGTGACAAATTTTGGGAAAGTTATTACAAGATTGATTAAAAATACAAAATGAACATTGATTTTCTGTTATAAATATGTGTCCTTTAGATGTAGAGCAACAGGTTTTGATAAAAGGGAATACAAATTTTAATCAAATTCCAACTTAATGTTTGTTTAGTTAAGTTAAATACCTTTTTGTCTGTATCTATGAATCCTGTCTAACAACAGTACTACCGAGTCACTATTTATACTTGTAAAATGCACTTCTTATGTCAATGTAATGGTGGTGATACACCTTCCTCTACTCCCTTTGGGCATCACAACAGTAGATCATCTGCCTCTATTTCATTCTTCTTGAGATTTATTGGAATTTGGAAAAATATGAATTGGTATACAGTGTATCACAAAAGTGAGTACACCCCTCACATTTCTGCAGATATTTAAGTATATCTTTTCATGGAACAACACTGACAAAATGATGCTCTTGACACAATGAAAAGTAGTCTGTGTGCAGCTTATATAACAGTGTAAATTATTCTTCCCTCAGAATAACTCAATATACAGCCATTAATGCTAAACCAGCAGCAACAAAGATGAGTACACCCCTAAGAGACTACACCCGTAAATGTCCAAATTGAGCACTGCTTGTCATTTCCCCTCCAAAATGTCATGTGACTCGTTAGTGTTACAAGGTCTCAGGTGTGCACAGTAAGCAGGTGTGTTCAATTTTGCAGAACAGCTCTCACACGCTCTCATACTGGTCACTGAAAGTTCCAACATGGCACCTCATGCAAAGAACTCTCTGAGGATCTGAAAAGACGAATTGTTGCTCTACATGAAGACTGTTATATAAGCTGCACACAGACTACTGTTCATTGTGTCAAAGTGTCATTTCGTCAGTGTTGTCCCATGAAAGATATACTTAAATATATGCAGACATGTGAGTGTGTACTGACTTTTGTTATACACTGTACTACCACCAACAAGTGATAGGAGGTGCTACCTAGCATTGCCTTTGAATACTGGATTCAAACTGACAGCCTTCAGTTGATATCCTTTTAGGCTGTACCTGTTATTTATAGCTGTCCCTCCCTAACACAGCAGGCTAAAAGTGGCTCAGATCCACAAAAGCAGGGACTTCTACTACTTGAAATGCAGCTGTCATTATTACACTTGTATTTTTCCTACTATGAAGTCAAAATGTTTGCTGTGGAAGAGGTCTGTATGTGTATCCCACATAACTGTCTCTGACTCTCAGTTGTTTTACAAAGGATCTCAAGGAACAACCTGGCAGCATGATGGCGATGAATCCCTTAGCGAATCATCTAAAATACTTCCAAGAAAACATCATCCACAGGTAGCATGTATGTTATCAGGTTTCATTCATTTCAATTCAATTTTATTTATATATTGCCAGATCACAACAAACAGTCACCCTCAAGGCACTTTATATTGTAGGTAAAGACTCTACAATAAAGAGAAACTCAACAGTCAAAATGACCCCCTATGAGCAGCATTTGGCGACAGTGGGAAGGAAAAACTCCCTTTTAACAGGAAGAAACTGTTTTGTTCATTCCTCATCTGGAAGAACGAATCATTTATACTTCTGCAACGTGCCTTTATTACTTTTACTTCTAGGCAAGCAGATAAACACACAACACGTCTCTAGTTGTTCTCTTACATCCAGCTTAACCTTCTTCTTCTCTTTATCTCCACCTATCAACCTCAGTCTCTAGGAATAGATACTACCACCTTGTGGCACGATAGGAAATTGCATCAGTTACAATAACATCTGATCATCACAGAAACCTCCAGCAGAACCAGGCTCAGGGAGGGGCAGTCATCTGCTGTGAACGGTTGGAGCTGAGGGGAGAGAAACAGGACAAAAGACATGCTGTGGAAGAGAGACAGAGATTAATATCAACTAATGATTAAATGCAGGATAGTGTATAAACAGAGTAAAAAGAGGTGAATGAAAAGAAATACTCAGTACATCATGGGAACACCCCCACCCCCCTAGCAGCCTAGGCCTATAGCAGCATAACTAAGGGGTGGTTCAGGGTCACCTGATCCAGCCCTAACTATAAGCTTGATCAAAAAGATAAATTTTAAGCTTAATCTTAAAAATAGAGAGGGTGTCTCTCACCTGAATCCAAACTGAAAGCTGATTCCACAGAAGAGGGGGCTGGAAGCTGAAGGCTCTGCCTCCCATTCTACTCTTAAGTATCCGAGGAACCACAAGTAAGCCAGCAGTCTGAAAGTGAAGTGCTCTATTGGGGTTGATATGGTACTATGAGATCTTTAAGATAAGGTGGGGCCTGATTATTCAAGACCTTGTGTGTAAGAACAAGGATAAGAATAAGGATTTTAAATTCAATTCTGGATTTAACAAGGAGCCAAGAAGAGAAGCCAGTATGGGAGAATATGCTCTCTCTTTCTAGTCCCTGTCAGCTGATACTAACAGCCATAATGAATTACAATATTCCACCCTAGAAGTAATACATGCATGAATTAGCTTTCAGCATCACTCTGAGACAGGATGTTTCTAATTTTAGAAATATTACGCCAATGCAAAAAAAGCAGTCCTACAAATTTGTGTAATCTGTGCTTTGAAGGACATATCTTGGTCAAAAATGACTGGTTAGACAATTTGTTTCTAAGATTTTTTGGGGCCGAGTACATTAAATTCAGCTTTATCTGAATTAAAAAGTAGGAAATTAGAGGTCACCCAGGCCTTTATGTCTTCATGACATTCCTACAGATTAACTAATTGATGTGCGTCATCTGGCTTCATGGATAGATAAAGCTTGGTATCATCTGCATAACAATGAAAATGTGTGCAATGCTGTCTAATAGTACTGCATAATGCTGTCCTAGCACGAACCCTGTAGAACTCCATAGTTAACTACAGTGTGTGAAGAAGACTCCCCCATTTACATCATTTACATGAACAAAGTGGAGGTCTATTAGATAAATATGATTCATCAAACCACTGCAGTGCAGTACATTTAATACCTATAGCAAGCTCTAATCTCTGTAATAAAATGTTATGATGAACAGTATCAAAGCTGCACTGAGGTCCAACAGGACAAGAACAGAGATGAGTCCACTGTCAGAGGCTCTAAGAAGATCATCTGTAACCTTCACTAATGCTGTTTTCTGTACTGTGATGAATTCTGAAACCTGACTGAAACTCTTCAAATAACCGTTCCTCTGCAGATGATCAGTTAGCTGTTTTACAACTACTCTTCAAGGATCTTTGAGAGAAAAGGAAGGTTGGAGATGGCCTATAATTAGCTAAGACAGCTGGGTCAAGTGATGGCTTTTTAAATAATTGTTTAATTATTGCAACCTTAAAAAACCTGCGGCCACATAGCCAACTAGTAAGAGAGATTGATCATATTTAAGATTGAAGCATTAATTAATGCTAGAACCTTTTTGAGCTGACTTGTAGGAATGGGGTCTAATAGAGATGTTGGCTGGTTTGGAGGAAGTAACTATTGAAGTTAACTCAGAAAGATCAATCGGACAGTCTAAATATCAACAGTACTGAAAGTAACTGAACATAAAAAATATGTAAGTTCTTCCTAACAGTATAATAGAAGTTGCTACAGAAAGCTTGATTCTTCTTAGTATTTATTTTCATGTATTTTTGCATTAAAAGCATGCATTTTTCCAATCATTTTAATGTACAGATTGCATCCTCCCTGAATGGTAAATGGCAAAATGGCTGGTCCTTACTTTTCTAATTTACTTGAGCACTCAAAGCCCTTATAGAACATGCATCATTCACCCATTATACAAGCACTTGTTCTACACCTACAAACCAGTCAAAGGTTTGGACACACTCATCCGTTCATATGAAGGGGCCAGTGTGTCCAAATTTTTGTCTGTAAGTACTCTAGTGCTTTCTTTCTCTAAAATTCACACTCCAATGAACACCTCCGAGAGTAACTTGGGGGTGTAAGTGTCTTTTCATGGTCCTGGGCTTTGTCTATTTTGTTTGTCTATTTAGTCCTCTCGCAGTTGCTTGGTCATTTCGTCCTCAGCGTTCCTTTCCCTCCAGTGTCAGGTCCCCTGTGCTTAAGTCATGTCTGTGTGTTCCCTGTTTGGTTCTCATTTCCTGTTTTATTTCCTAGCCTCCTGTTGACTTAGTTCAGGTCCTGTTTTGAGTTTTGTGTTGGGGTCCTAACTTGCCTGCCACAGCAAAGTACAGGACAGAAGGGGAGTTACACTGGAGGGAAGGAACACTGGAGGAGAAACTAAGCAAGCAACGGAGAGCAGGGCCCGTTTGATCAACTCTGAGATCGGCAACTCTGAGTTTCCTGATCAGCTGATCAGAGTTAGTTCAATCAGCTCTGAGGATGAGCACCCTGAGTGTGCGTGAGTAAGAGAAGAAAGCCATCATCAATGGAGCTCCATACCAGGATTCACCATGCAACGGATAAATAAAGAGCTGAGCCTCCATTTAACACAGTGAATCGAGGATTATGCGTGTCAGTGTGGAGCATGACGAGTCACTTTAATCAGCCTGACCCACTCTGTCATCGTCATAGACAGAATTAAATGTTTGTTTTAAAATATATAAGTTCCTTTTTTATAGTCCTGCTGTCATCATTTATACCACTTGAATTTCCAATCAGATAAAGCTGAATCTAATTTCACCTTTGATTTATAAAATCTAATTATTCAGCTGCAGCCTGATGGCAAACTGCAGGAGACAGAAAGTGAAGCTAAAAATGTGGAGAAAGCTCAGACTGAGTTTACTGACCGACCTGTGTGTTAGTGACTGAGACAGCAGCAGAACCCGCGGGCAGAGCTGACCTCATTTAAGTATTTTACCTCAATAAAAACAGTTTTTGCTGCAGTTTATGACCATTTAATTATTTAAATAATTATAGCAAACCTCACATTATTCATTATTTCTGTACTACAAGATACAAATGAGTAATGAGATTAATGTTTCCCAGTTTAACTGTTTCTAATGGGATGTAAGATCAGCTTCACTGATAGATCACCTATTTAGGTCTTTTTTTTTTTTGGGAAAATATGTCGAGATTCATACTCTGAATTTCAGACAACCATAACTTTCAAAATGTTGACAACATTTGAATAGATGTTAAAAATTTAGTTTAGTTTTGAAGTATTAAAATCATTTTAGTATCATTTTCACTCACAAATTTACATCATCTCCAAGAACCAGACATTTTTTCCAATAAGTGACCTTTAACAACACGGCCAATTATCAATCATTGATCACTGATCAGTGTGTTCTTCATCTAAAGCTTCATACAGATCGGTGTGAGGTAAACAGTGATGCTACAGTAACTACAGTAAATGTTTCAGAGGAACTGACTGACAGTCTGATTATAAATCCGTGACATCATCGCTGTCTCCATCCTTTAAGCCTGTTGACGAGTGAACAACTGTAAAACTTTCATGCTACACACAAAAAAATTACAAACTAACGTCTAACTGGGATTTCAGTGCTTGTATAAACTTTAACGCCTGCAGATGAATTCGCTCCTCTGATCGCAGGTTAGGTTCACAGAGTCTGTTACCTGGGTAACTGACTCAGAGTTGAAGTTAGCTCTCTTTCTGGGACACTTTCTGATGTTTTAGGGTAAACAAACCCAGAGTTTTTAGCTAAACCTGCTTCCTGGAATAGGACCCAGGGCTAAACATACAAACTATACTAAACAACCAAGCATCAAAAGAACATTCCTAAAACGAAGCTGAAAAAACTCAGAAAACTGAGCAACAAATGCAGGAGCACGACAATCTTGCCCAAAGATACTGTGGCATGCAGACTGGAGCAACCAGGGATCAAACCACAACCTTCCAATTAGTAGGTGACCTGCTCCACCTCCTGAGCTACAGCCACTTCATTTTCCTTTTCTTGAGGTTATATTAAAATTATTTGAGCAGACTTCTGTCAGATATGGGTCAGGCAAGACAAATGTTAATTTTCTCTGACTACATCAAAAATATCTAGATGAACACAATGCAGATATGAAAAACAGGGAGCACTATAACACAATAAAAGCCCAGATACAGTGTTCTACAGCAAACAACATCACAGAGTCATGACCCTTTTTTAAGTTCTATCTACATCTCTTTTAGGACTTTAGTATCACCCCCATATTTATAAAAGAATGCATCAGTCATGATGAATGTAGTATGTGACGTTGGGATTTATGTGTATTCATGTACACACGCTCTGCTTGTTCAAGATTTTAGGATGTACATATAGTTCAAAAACCTGGTGAAATGACCAAATTCCCAAAAGTGAATCCTGAATCTAAAATTGCATGTGAATTCAGTTGTTATTTAGGAGTTTAAATGAATTAAGTCAGCAACAGAAAACACAGAAACCTGACCAGTACTTGTACTATGTGTAAGCAAGAAGCAGTACTGGTTCTAAATTTAGAAGCAAAGCCTCTTATCAGTTCACTGGTGCTTTTGTTAAGGAGCACAACACCTGCTGCTCCTGACCAGGGTCTACTCCTTTTCCTTCCCTCCATCTCATCTACATGAGAATCCATACAATATCGAAAAACAGTCACAAAAAACAGTGAGCTGCTGCTGCAACTGCCACTGGGTCGCATCACAAGAAAACATACATTATGCAATGTCTTATTTGCATAAGATTAAAAACAGCTGCAAGGAGCAACTGATAAAGTCAACAATATGTTTAAAACAAGTGACAACACACTTAGGACTTGTTTAATTGTTTTGTTTCCTAATAATGATGATGAACATTACACATTCAGCAATAGTGATCATTATGGTGAAATGGCAGAAAACTGTGTCAGAAATTTATAAGGGTGTGATTTGTGGAAACCAATGTTAAATTATTGAATGAAACATCATCATGTGTCCTGAACTGTACACTATCAACTTTTGCAGCTGTGAAGATTAAAGTTTTCCCAGGACTCTATGCAGTCCTGGGAAAACTTAGAAGTTAACTTGGCTACCACGAACATTTTATTAGCAATAATCCAGTGGGCCATCTCTTATCATTAAGGTAGCGGCTATAGCTAATAATAAAACACTAATGACAATGTTTGAGCTAGGTGGCCAACATTATCAATCTGTTCATCTGTAACGTTACAGTAGACAGTGTTAATTTAACAGGATAACATCATTTTTGGTGCCTAAAAAGTGTTACATTTCTCAGAAAGCCAAAGATTGATGCTGAGAAAATGCTGCCAGCAACTAGACAGAAACACTGACAGTTTTCTGCCATTTCTAAAACTTTCTTACACAAGAAAGATTCCCCAGTTGGAGACCAGGAGGAGACCAAGCTCAGCTTCAGGGGGTCACAAGCTAATGTACTCCTAGTGTAGTCCCAGGTGTCAGGAAAGGCATAATTGGACCTTTATATTTGTGAGCCACCTTGTTATGGGAGGGCAGATATTGTTTTCTACAGTCTATGGTCATGCTAGAGGCTCTGTGGGGCTGCACCTCTACCAAACTTCATGTTAATCCATCTTGATTGTTGATACGTTTCACTCTGGACAAAGAGAATGAACTGACTAACAGCATCATCTGCAGAGCCATGCGGCTAACATGGTTGAAAACATTCACAAGCACAATATCAGATCAAATCTACAAAAACCTCAACATTCCCAAGAATTCCCATCACCTTCAAGGCTAAAGATTTATTCACTGGTGGCTACCCTGAGCAGTTTGTTTCTTGTACCTTGTGAAGAAAAGAAAAAGACAATCTTACACATGAAATGCCAAAACCTACAAATTTTAAGGCTTATGACTGATTGTAGCGACATGACAGACTCGTGATTCAGTGCAAGTTAACATTCACAGTAACTGTGGCACCCTTTCTTCTCAGAGTAAACAAATGAAAACCAGTTATGGCTTGTTGTGAAAACAAAACTCAAATATCTGCACATTCACATGGAAATCCTTTTTCCGTCTACCTTCCATATAACTGCCTGCCACAGCACATTATCCTGTCTGCATGCCATGGCTTCATCTGTTTTTAGACATGTCTGAAAGTGGCTGACATAATTGGATTCTTTTCTAATCATCACCTCCAGTCATCAGCAAAGTAAAAAATAAAGGCCTACACCAAAGCTGACAGAAAATGAAGTTTAGGCAGGGGGAGGGAGGGTGTGGGCTGGGAAAGGTCACTTGGCTGGTCGCATTACTGACCCATATATGACAAGTAATCATATACATGTAACTGTATTCATATTTAATCTCCCTTTTCCCCAAATTTAAGTTGTTTGGGTTTGACAAACAGTAGATCCTAGGTTGAGTGTCAGGTCTTTGCTGGATTTTTTTTCCTATTTCTTAAGAACATGACTTTCAGATATTGTTCTGTTTTTAGGCATACTAGTCCTTCTTCCACATATCCCACTGATACACTGCATACCAATGCACACACAACACTGGTTCATCTCTTGAATTAGGTCCCTTTCTTGTGCTTGAATGATTCAAGTACTGGACTGAAAATGACTAAAAAAGGTGCCTATTACAGAAGAAAATTTTAGAAAGTGCTCAGAAAGCTTGTGGCACTATTGTGATGAACACTTTTTTAAAAATGATAAGAAAGTCTGGCTTCTTGGAAGCTCCTTGTGTGTGTGTGTCCTACGTTTGACCTGGCCCTCAGGTTAATGCTGCAGGATCAGTCAGACCAGATTACAGTAAACCGTCAGACCAAATGCCCGGACAGTAAGACGCTGACAAGCTCTGTGTAGGCTCCATGATCAAATATAGTCAACTATACGAAACATAGTCTGTAAATATTTTCTCTTTCTAATAATTTTGTGTTACTTTCAGGAGCAAATTGTATGTTTTGTGAAAGGGAAAACCGAGCATTTCATTTTATTGCTTCATTTAGCTTGACAGTATCTTGTCGCCCAGTTTAACGACATTGTTTGGGGTCTTTTTTTTTTTTTTTAAAGTAAAATAAACTCACCCTGTTCAGTATGCCTTCCTCGTACAGGGTGCTCAGACAATGAATAAAACAATGTAAGCCTACCTCCACTCCTTGTTGCGCTCCTTCTGTTGCACCTGCCGTGGCTCTCCAACATATTGCAGTAGCAGACGGCTGAGGAAGATTTCTGAAGTGACCGCGTCATGTGGTTCCTTTCCTCCACACAAATACATCCATGGACACCTCACTAGCTTCTTGCTAATAGATAGGAATATATATATATATATATATATATATATATATATATATATATATATATATATATATATATATATATATATATATATATATATATATATATATATATATATATATATATATAGCAAATAAAGTATTCAAAAAGGGAATGAATAAATAGCCCACAAATGTCTGATTTGGAAAATTCATCAGCATGTTTAATATAATGTATACCTGAGATCATTCATCAGAATAATTATGCAGGTAACCTGATGAAAGAGCAGAATGCGCACTGCCACCATGTGTGTTATTATAGTTAACAAAACCTAAACTACAATCTAAAATTACATTTGGAAAAAAAAAAATTGATTCTTGGAGTAAAAAGTGGCAAAACCATTTTTATGAAAGTGCGACCTTTTCATTCACTACAGGTTGTTTAGGTTGTTAATGTCATACTAGCTACAAACTACTTTGAAATATTTAGCTTGCTAATCAATGATACTGTAGCTAAATATGTAAGATCATATTTTACATTTACTTTAGCACCACCATCCATATTCTCTTACTTACAAGCACAAGTACATTTGTCGAATAGGAGTGAAGTGACTGTCCTCTGTATTTTATTGCTGTTTGTGCGTCCTGCGATGCGCAGCATGTGTTGCAGAGACATCTTGTTGTCAGGCTGATCACTTTTTCAGAAAATCACACAACTTCATATAACTTCACAATTTCAAATGAGATGAAGAGCTCTTGAAAACAGGGTCAGCTTGTACTCACTTATATTTCTGCTGTCTTTCTAAACCTGATACTGAAAAACACCTGATAAAGACTGATACTGAAACTAATAAAAACTAAACTGAAATGAGCAAAGAAACTCTGGAAACTAAGGGAAACCAACGGTAATTTGAATTTAAATGTTTTTCATCAGAAGATTTTATGTTTTATGTTTGTCAAGCACTGTTATTGGGGAGAGAATGCTCAAAGGAGCAACATAATAGCCAAATTCTAATGATCATCATAACAATTATGATAATCAATAATCCACAACATCGCCTTGTTCTGCGTATGTGGATTAATTTTCATCTGGATCAAACTGTTAACCATTTGGAGTGAATCCTGAAGCTTTTGGTTATTTGAAGCAGCTGTCAGGCCAAATTAAAGCTGCACATATTCAACAGCATGTCTCCATAAATGAGAGAGCCTGCCAGCCAGGTTAAACCCGCCTGCCTGGAGCCTGCAAAACTATTGAACTGAGTTCTTTGGCAGCCGTAACTCGAACTGGACGGATCCCACAGAGGACACTGGCCAATTCATTGTGATTACACTTTCTTTGTTCATTTCAAACATTCAGTTCAACAATTAGAGAAAGTTAATGGAGTGGGCTGAAATCTTAAAAGGGAAACACAAACTCACATAAATTTTCTCCCCTCATACAGTAAGCCACATAAAGCAATATTATCATCAGGATTTCTAAATTTATTAAACATGTTTTTATACTTGTAAATAATGTTTACATTTTTATCCAAGAATATTAATGTTTTCATCCATACAGTTTTTAAAGTTTTTATAATCAATCATGAATCTATTTATTCCAAATTTTTAAACTAATGGATCTCAAATTGAATCAAGCATGTACATCAATTACTTTAACCAGACCAAGCAGCTTTCCCCACAATCATTTTGCATTGAGCAATTATTTATTCAAGGAGAATTGTATACATTAAACTAAACCAAACTTGCCCAACTTTAAACCATATTTACCAGAAATCCACATTAAAAAAATCAAACAAATTCCAAACACCTACCGCTGGTGTCTCTGGGTCTCCTGGAACCCTGAAACTCAGCTCTCTCCTCACTGTTTCTGCATTCTGCCATTATGGCTGGGCAAAGAAACTCACACACCTCATTCAGGAAGGCTAAATCACTTCCATGTCCCTGTGGAGGATTGTAGTAGGGATAGGTGTAAGATTTCATCTGATACCTTTCCTGTGACTGTCTTTTTGAGTGGGCAGGATAGCCGGGAATGGTCTTCCCATTTATTCCATTCTTGTCACTGTTGACACCAACAACTCTGCCCAGCTTGTGTTGGCTCCTCAAAGCAGCCAAACCACAGCCACGTCTCACTCATTTGTGTGAAATGCTACCATCTCCTCCAGAACTTGTTCACTTCTTTCTGGATGTTTTGAAGCCTCTTACAAGGATAGCCTTCAAAAGTGAAGTTCAGGTCTCCTCTCGGGCTGGTTCATCCTGAGAAAAGAGAGTTGGGACTACTGTATTCTATACAGTCCCCTTTGCTCTGCACTCTAGCATCTATGGGCCTTCCATTCACCATATTTGCTGCCATATTTCACATACTGAGGAGTACGTGAAGCTCCTCCAGTGAAGGTCTGGCCCCCACAAAATTTGTGCCAGTATCAGACCATATCTTTCTGGGGTATCTGTTGGTAATTTTTTTTATGTGGGTCCCCATATTCCTTTTGGCCAAAAATTCAAACCCAATTAAATCTAAAGTTTCAAAAAAATCACTGGGATGAGCAGATTTAGGCTGTTTATTAGACATCTTAGTTATACAAACCACAGACAAGGACCAAAACACAGACAGTAACATAGTCAAAACTAAGATACACACACAGAGAGAAACACAGAGACAGAGAAGGATGCAGAAAACAGGAAGAAAAAGAGGACAGAGAAGGGAAAAGCAAAAAAGGTAATAGTGTGAGACAAAGCGCAGCCAACATTTATATCTTAAACATTGAAGGAAGGAGTGTAAATAAGCTGCACACTAGACATACCATAAATATAACAATTCAAATAGAAATATAGCATCAAGTTGCATATTGCAGCATTAATCTTCACAACAAGGTGAAAGTGTTGAAATAACTCTGTACAGCAGACAGAAATAAGACTGCATAGTAGAGAGACAACAAAATCACATGCCGATGATTTACTGGAAAAGAATGTGTGTTTTGGTCTGATGTTTTGTGTCTACAGGACCCAGATGAGGCCGTTAACAGGCGACAGTGAAGGGCACAGAAGAAGGAACTGATAAGCTGCTACATGCTTGCATATTTCAATAACTGTGTAACTGTGTCTAAGTCTGTGTATAAAGTTGAACTAAGATAGAGAGCCGTGTCAGACTTGTGTGAAGCTGCACTGACTGCATCAGACAGCTCCGACAATTCTGAACCAGATTAATCTGTAAACTGTTTGAAAATGGCTTTATTAAATGTAATAACTGGACTCCTTATTCCTGTTTGTTTTGTGTCCATTCCTGTTCGATAAAACGAACACGCAGCAACAGCACACACACACTTATTAAATTCCTTCAATTGGTGACGCCTGACGTGATCGAACAGGAATGTTTTTGATTTTCAGATGTTTTTATTTGTTTTTTGAGTTTATTGGGAATAAGGAGTGAATTTGGCCACCGATAATCGCCGCTTCGAGGTTCCTCGTGACAGTACTGACTTCCAGACTCTATCAGTGACCAGGAGATCTCCACCTAAAGGTTGGCAGAGACCCTTTCTAAATATCTGCATATTGAATAGTATCAAATTATAATGGTCACTGGTGGTATGACAGGAGGAAGGTGTAATTCGAGCCATTTCACACAGGTGTAAAAGTTGGGAAAAGAAAAAAGAGGTTAAGAGAAAAAAAAAAGAGTTGAAAAGAATAAAAGAGTTTAAAAGAGTAAAGAAAAATAAGCAAAACGAATAGCAGGTGATGAGTCCGGGTGGGATACTGGCCAACCCACTGAAAATACCTATTCATGGGGTTTTCAGGTTTAGAGGGCCTTTGGTTTTTCTGAAGTGAACTGGCCATTTGTCTTTTACCAGTGTCCTCCTGGTAGAAGGGTTAACCGATCGCGCGTCAGATTATCACTCCCGGTAGAGAAGACGAGAGTAACAGCTTATGGTTATATGGTTCTTTGATAAGAATCTTCACTTCAGAAATCCATAAAAGCAACTAAAACCCTTTAAAAGCCTCAAGAGAATTTAATAATAAAACATAAAAGAGAATAAAGAAAAAGTAAAAGAATACAGAGAAATGAAGAAACAAAGAGATAAAGAGAAAAAAAGTTTTGTAATAAAATAAAAAATCCTAAAAAAGAAAAAATATAAATGGTACCTTGCTAACATTGTTTTTGTTGTTGCAGTTTGGACTGACTGACTGACAAAATGACTGATGACACTGGGTGTAGAAAAGGGGCTCCGATTAAAAAGAGGGTGAAACTTCAAAATAACCGGTGATGTAAAATTATTTTAGTGTAAACTTCCAACCACAGATATTAAGCTGAAAGCTAAGTTTAAAGAAGAAATCTCTCCATCCTAATCAGGTAAAAGTTGATCTTTGGGTCAGAAACTAATTAAGCAATCCCAAAATTAGGTCACTTGGGAAAGAAAAATCTACAACAAATGAATATTGAAAAAAACTGATGGATGCTTGAATGTGTGTCTTTGTGTGTGTAAGGAGGCCTCCACGTGTCTGTCTGTGTGACTGAGCACTGCTGTGTATTTGTATTGTCATGTGTGTTTCAGAGAGAAATAGGAAATAAGGACAAAATATTTTGAGGTGAATTTTTTTTTGCAAAGTATGGTTTCATTTGTTATTTGAATAGGAATAGAGTAAAGAGGAATAGGACAGTTTTCCACTGGTCAATATTAGCTGTTTTGTCATAGCTGTGTCTGTAGGAAAGAAAAAGGATAAAAGGAAAAGAGAATGGTGCCAAGGTTTTAGCATTGCTGTGTGTGTGTGTGTGTGTGTGCATTTTTATCTCAAGGATGTGTGTGCGTGAATCTAAGTGAGAGTCAGAGACAGAGGTCGTGCGTTTTTCTCTTCTTTTCTTTCCTTTAATTTGGATAGATCTGGTTGAAGATAAGGGAATGCTGGTCAAAAAGTCTTGGAAGGAAGGTTTCGCTTCCGATACCTATGAGAGATAAAGCCAACCACAGATGGATAAAAAGAAAAAAAAAATGGAAAATCATAAAAAAGGGAGTCAGGAGTTTATTGCTTTAAAAATAAATAATGAATAAACAAAGCCAGTAAAATAGATGCCTTGAAAATCTCAGGTTGAAGTATTTTTTGCAAATTATTAGAGGTCATTTTTCCAGAAGATTGTTGTTAAATTTCAAGAAAAAGTCTGAGAAGCTCAGTTTTAGTAAAACCTCAAAAGAAACGTTAGAAAAAAAATTGTGCATGCAAAAACTCTGTGAAACAGCCGAATCTGAGACCCAAAACAAAGTGCCAAACTTTGAGCTGCCGCTCTGCTACAAAGCAAAAGATAGAGAACTAAAAAACCTATTTGTTTGCCCATGAAGGATAGAATACAAGATACCGATTTACTCTTTTGTGCATTTACATTTATTTATTTGGTAGATTTGTTTAAAGGTAAAATTTAGAGAGAAGCAGAGAACATTTGAATTTTGAATGTCTGAACAAGTTGATATTGAATCAAGCATTAAAGGAAAAATCCCAGAAGCTAATAATATAAACATCAGTTTGCCCTTCAGATAAATAAGTTGATTAAGGTAAATTATTGAGACAAACAGAGTTAAGTCTCAAAGGAGGGAGACAGACCAGCAGAAAAGTTCAAGATTTAACGAATGAAAATCTCTCAGTTTTACTCTAACAGGAGCCTGAACAACAACACCGGCGCTGCAGGAGACTGGATCAGCTACCAGTAAAGAAACTGGTGCAGATCGAGGTGTTCAAGCTCATCCTAAGATCTCCTGAACAGACTGATAGCTCCATAAACTCATATAAAAAGGCTCCTGGTGCTCAAGAAGGAGAAGGAGGCCAACCATCTCACAAACAGGTGACCTGAGAGTTCTTGACCCTTGACCTCTGTGTAAAGTCTGAGACCAGGAGGAGAGTCATCAACAGGAGATCTCTTTGACATGGGGAGCGTTAGGCCTTATGCACGCTCAGTCATAGGTTTCAGTGAAGAAAGAGCACATTAGAGGGTCAAAGGTCAAAGAACTCCCAGGCAGAAAGCAATTGATTTCAAGATTTTAATTACAGTTATGCTATATTCAGTAGTATGACTCAACTACTATTATAAGGTCAACCCTACAGGGGCCAGAATTTTGTGGTTTCAAGAGTATAATTTGTTTAATGCTTCCTCCAACACTAACTGTTGTTCTCTTATAAATTCCCATGAGGCCTCAGGGGGACACGCCCTGATTTCAGTTAGACAACCAAAAGATGACAAGTCTGCAGTGAGCTGCATGTAAGGTCAACAAGCAATGGTGTAACAGTATTTACATTTAAGTTTTCGTTGAGCTGTATATTTGAACTTGCTCTTTTGCACCACCTAGTGGTGGACTATAGAAAGTACAATTGTTTGTAGCTTGTGTTTCCACCCGAGCCCACTGTACCGATGCACATGCTATGCGGGCTGCGGCGGCTGGTTAGCTCCACACAGAGAGAAAGAAACGCGGAAAGTTGATAAGTGAAGAAAGAAGGGAGAAAGAAGGTGGAGAAGAAAAAACTAAGATCGTTAAGGATTGTTTAGCCCCTCCTGGATGTCAGTTCACGAGGTTTGTGTACTTATATGTTTTATTATCTGTGATTAATATCTTCGTTGACTGACACAAAGTACAAGAATGAGTTTTGATATGGTATTTTTTTTGTTGTTTTCTTCTGTCGTGAGCAGTTCTCACGGGTTGTGAAGACAAGAATAAACCCTGTTTTATGATTCTACGTCGTGCGCTCGTTAATCCGTGAGGGTGCTACAGTGAGAACTCTTCTGCTCCGCGCGGGTAGATGAAAGGACGGTGCCGACAACAAGTAGCAGAGGCGCCACGGTCAGTCACGGCTATGCACAACAAGGACACAGCCATCGCAGGAAGGTTCAGGTGCCCCCAAAATAAATGTCGCCCCAGTTAAAGGACTTACTTGAGTTACTTACAAAAAATGGACTGTTAAAGGAATTAAAACCAGCTTCTCAGTATTGAGGAGCAAAGCAAAGGACTTGAATATTTTCTCATTGTTACATTTCTACCGCTTGAGTGACTGAAATTTATACAGTATTAATTTGATGTTGTGATAAGTAATCTGTGCAATGTGCATTCACTGTGTTTAAGTAAGTGCCAGAAGATACAATATTAATGGCTTGGTAAAGACGTGATTTAAAGAGTTGCAATAATTACTGTGTTTTAAGATCACAACAGTCAGTTCAAATAAGACCAATATTCATTTACTCCTCCTTACCAAATCAAATTCAGGCTGCTGCAGTCAATCCTGCACTTAAGGTTAATTTAAGAGTAAATAATAAAATAAACTCCAACAATGGCAGAGTTCGAGGCTAATCCAGAAGTTAATGAAGATGGTGACGTGGAACAACTTCCTGCAGATGAAGGATTACAAGCAGCAAAAGGCACAGCTGATGATGTCTCTACTACCTCACAAAGGGCACAAAGGAGCCAAAGAGTCCGTACGCTGACGGAAAAGGGCCAAGAACTGCACGATGAGCACAAAAGGAAGGCTGCATATCGTTTCAGTGTGCGCTATGAGAAGTGGAAAGCTGTTGTTAAGGATGCCAAAGGAGCCATAGATGGTCATTGCTCAAAGGGTCTGCTACAGGAACATGTCTCCAAGGTTTCAAGTGCTTCTAAAGATGTGAATGCTGCCTATGTAGAGTTGAGACACATTGAATCTCCAGATAATGATACAAGACGGAGAATGGACTCGTGTGAAGCCATAACAAAGACAATTATCGGAGCACTAGCAAGGTGCCCAAGTAGAGCTGAAGTTCAAGGAGATGAATGCTTGAGGGAGACTGAGTCTATATCTAAGTTAGTAGCCTCAGACAGGATAAGTGTAAGGTCAGACAACACTAAGCTCTCCTCTCGTTCAAGAGTTTCCACTAGACACTCCAGCAGGCTCTCGGATAAAAGACAAGATGCAGCTGCTGAAGTTGCAGCAAATGAAGCTGCGCTGCAAGTTCTGCTTGAACAAGAAACTCATATGAAGGAAATTGAAAGACAAGAAACAGAAATAGCACAAAGACAGAGAGCTCTAGAAGCTAAGCGCAGAGAAGTGGAGCGACTTGAGACAGTAAAAAGGCTAAATGCAGCAAGGGCTCGACAACAGGTGTATGAACAAGGTGAATGCTCAAATGAAGAAATATACAGCCTACTTCATCACAGCTCTGACAAGAAACATGAAGTCAAGTCTGGAAACAATGACTCACATTTTAACCGGTGTCCTTCCCCACAAAATGTGACACTCCAACAAGAAGTGAATACAACAGACCTGGTCAAGGCATTTGCAGAGTCTCTCAGTGTAAGTCGTCTTCCAGCACCAGAGCCAACAATATTCAGCGGTGATCCTATTAGATATAATGATTGGAAGATTTCCTTTCAGACTCTAATCGGCAGAAAAAATATACCAGTTGAAGAGAAGACTTATTACCTGAGAAAGTATGTAAGTGGACCTGCAAGGAAGGCAATAGAAGGATACTTTCCGCTTGGCACAGAGTCAGCATATTATGCAGCATGGACAGTTCTCGAAGAGAGGTATGGCAATCCCTTCCTTGTAGCCAAGGCCTATAGAGATAAACTTGATGCATGGCCCAAGATAAGCTCTAAGAGCAGTATGGAACTTCAAGCGTTTGCTGACTTCCTTTGCTGCTGCAAGACTGCCATGTCACAAATGAAGGGCCTTGAAGTGCTCAATGACTGCAATGAAAACCAAAGGATGCTTGCAAAACTCCCAGATTGGCTCATTTCACGGTGGAACAGAAAGGTTATGGAAGTGCAAGAGGAGAGCCACACCTTTCCAACCTTCAGCCAATTTGTGGATTTCATCTCACGAGAAGCCAAAATTGCCTGTAATCCCATAACATCTCTTTTCACTCTGAAATCAAGTGAAATTGAAGGAGCAAAAACACCAAAGAACAGAAGCCATGGAGCGAAGGTACTGGCAACTAACTCAAATGAAAGATCTGTCAGTACTAGTTGTATGTACTGTGAGAAGTCAGGTCACAGCCTGCTTAAGTGTAGGAAGTTCATGAGTGAAAGCATTGATGAGAGGTTAAACTTTGCTCGAGACAAGCAGTTATGTTTTGGCTGCCTGAAGTCTGGTCACCATTCTAAGGATTGTGAGAGCAGAGCAACATGTGATACATGTGATAAAAAACATCCAACGTGTCTTCATGACAATCGTACCAGAAAAGAAAGAACAATGAGAAATCAAACCAACAGTGACAGCACAAGACAAAGAAACCCAGACGCTTCACAAGACAACAGTTTCACACCAACAACAAGTGAAGCAACATCTAACAGAGTCGCACAGAATGTTGATGACACTCACACCTCCTCCATTGTTCCAGTATGGGTGTCAGCTGAAGGTGAGCCAGAGCGCGAAGTTCTCGTGTACGCGCTTCTTGATACGCAGAGCGACACGACCTTTATTCTTGAAGAAACGGCACGAGCTCTGCATATAAAAGGCGAATCAGCTCAGCTAAGGCTTACCACCATGTCTTCAAGAAACACAGTTGTGTCCTGTTTCAAGCTCTCAGGTCTACAAGTAAGAGGGTTTTACTCAAATAAGACAATTTCCCTACCTGTAACGTATGCAAGAGACTTCATACCTGCAAATCGAGATCACATTCCAACCCCTCAAACAGCCAAGGCATGGCCTCATCTTGAATGCATTGCAGATGAGCTTGCTCCAATACAAAGCTGTGATATTGGCCTGCTGATTGGCTACAACTGCCCCCAAGCACTTGTTCCTCGTGAAGTTGTGTCAGGAAATGAAACCCAGCCATTCGCACAAAGGACTGATCTGGGGTGGAGTATTGTGGGTTATGGCAATCCATGTCTCGATTATGGAGATGGCTTTGGAGTGAGTCATCAAGTCGTTGTGAAGCAAGTGGTGCCTGATGTTCAACCCTATTCAAACATCACCAACAAGGTCCACTATGTTTACAGAACTCAGATAAGGGAAACGGTCTCTTCTACAGAGGTCCTAAAAATGTTGGAATCTGACTTTGTTGAGAAGGCTTCAGAAAATGTAAAGGTCTCTCAAGAAGATCTCAGATTTCTAACAAAGATAAAGAAGGGCATTAGGCACAAGGAGGATGGTCATTTTGAGATGCCACTCCCATTCAAGAGCGAAAGGCCTAACCTGCCAGATAACAAGGCATGTGCTATTCATCGTCTCAAATGTTTAGAAAGGAGGCTGAAGAGGAACAAGCAGTACTACATGGATTACAAGAATTTCATGGATGAGATAATAGCCCATGGGGATGCTGAAAAGGTTCCAGACCAAGACACTGACAAAAGACCAGTTTGGTACATCCCACACCATGGGGTGTATCATCCCCAAAAACCTGGAAGGATTCGCGTCGTCTTTGATGCCTCTGCTAAGTTCCAAGGCACTTCACTAAATGACCATCTTCTGACTGGTCCAGAACTAACAAACACCCTGCTCGGAGTCTTGTGTCGCTTCCGTAAAGGCCCAGTGGCCTTTATGTGTGATATTGAACGCATGTTCCACCAGTTTCACGTGCGTGCTTGCGACCAAGATTACCTACGGTTCTTGTGGTGGGAGAACGGCGACCTTGAAACTCCATTCACAGTCTACCGAATGAAGGTACACCTATTCGGTGCAGCATCGTCTCCAGGTTGCGCCAACTATGGTCTCAAGCACCTTGCAGCTGAAGGAGAAGGAAGTTTTAATGAAGAAACCATCAAGTTCATCAAAACCAACTTCTATGTTGATGATGGACTAGCAAGTGTCGACACTGAAGATCAAGCAATACAGCTTGTCAACGAAGCACGCAAATTGTGCAGCACGGGCAACCTTCGGCTGCACAAGTTTGTCTCAAACAGCACCCGAGTTTTAGCTTCGCTTCCAAAGGAAGAATGTGCTGCGGTTGCCAAGGACCTTGATATAGCATTTGAGGCAGTGCATATGGAAAGAGCACTTGGCGTACAATGGTGCGTGGAATCAGATCAATTCCAGTTCCGAGTGGTTGTCAAGGAAAATCCACTCACCCGAAGAGGAGTATTATCTACAGTTGCCTCTGTGTTCGATCCATTTGGGTTCGTGTCACCTTTCATTTTGCTAGGAAAACAAATTTTGCAACAAATGTGCCGAGACAAGCTCAGTTGGGATGAAGCCTTACCTGATAGCCTTCGTCCCCAGTGGGAGTCCTGGCTGCGTGAACTGGGAAACCTTGCAGAGGTAAAGATTCGCAGATGCTACATCCCTCCGAACTTCAAGCCACAACACTATGAGCTTCATCATTTTTCTGATGCGAGTGCATCTGGATATGGCATGTGCACTTACCTGAGGGCAGTAAGCCCATCCGGCGAAGTTCACTGCTCCTTGGTGATGGGAAGATCGAGAGTTCCACCATCCAAAGTCACAACTATTCCACGGCTTGAGTTGTCAGCTGCCGTTGTTGCCGTTCGCATCAGTGACATGCTGAAAAGGGAATTGGAAGTGGAAATCTCAGAAGAAAGGTACTGGACTGACTCCAAGGTGGTACTCGGATACATCAGTAATGAAGCCAGAAGGTTTCATGTATTTGTTGCAAACCGTGTGGAACGCATCAAACAAAGTACAGAGTCAACACAATGGTGGTATGTAACCTCCGAAGATAATCCAGCAGATCACGCCTCAAGAGGCCTTACAGCAAAACAACTTGTAGCCTCAAACTGGTTCAAAGGTCCAGATCTTCTCTGGCAGAAGGTCATAACCAGTGGTGAAATCAAGGTGGGAGAGTTATCGAACAGTGACCCAGAGGTCAAGAAGGTTCAAGTCCACAAGATACAAGCAGAAGAACAAAGGTCACTGTTGGATCGGCTACACAAGTTTTCAGACTGGTTGAGAATGATTAAGGCTGTTGCCAGACTCAAGCGCTATGTCAAGGAAGTGAAGGATCACAAGAGGTCATGTGACATTGTCACCCTGCAAGAGAGAAAGGAAGCAGAGGTAACAATAATAAGGATGGTTCAAGAAGCGGCGTTCGCTCAGGAAATAAAAACCTTACAACATCATGAAGTGATGCAGACCAATGACAGGGTCAACAAGCTACACAAGTTATGTCCATTTCTTGACGACCATGGCATTCTTCGGGTAGGCGGACGCTTGATGCATGCTGCCTTGCATCCTGATGTCAAGCATCCTGTGATCCTGCCAAGAAACAGTCACGTGACTGCGTTACTCGTCAAACATTATCACGTGAAGACTTACCATCAAGGACGAGGAATCACTATGAATGAGCTTCGAGCTAACGGATTTTGGATACTTGGATGCAGTAAGATTGTTTCATCCTGTATCTATAAATGTGTAAAATGCAGGAGGTTCAGAAGACCCACAGAGCAGCAGAAGATGGCAGACCTCCCGGAGGACCGGATGGAAACTGCACCACCATTCACCTACTGTGGGATGGACTGCTTCGGTCCCTTTTTTGTCAAGGAAGGCCGCAAGGAGTTAAAGCGCTATGGATTGCTAATCACCTGCATGTGCTCCAGAGCAGTACATCTCGAGATGCTTGATGATCTGTCTACAGATTCCCTCATCAACTCTTTACGTGCATTCATAGCCATCAGAGGTACAGTTCGACAAATAAGGTGTGATCAAGGCACGAACTTTGTAGGCACCAGAAATGAGTTTGTTGAAGCATTTAAAGAAATGGATCAAGCAAAACTGGGAAAACTGGACTGCGAGTTTCTCATGAACATCCCAGCGTCAAGCCACATGGGTGGCGTCTGGGAGAGACAAATCCGCACCATAAGGAGTGTACTCACATCAATCCTGGAACAATCAGGCAAACAACTCGACAGCTCCTCTCTAAGGACGTTCCTGTATGAAGTCATGGCAGTTATCAATAGCAGACCATTGACTACTAACCAACTGTGTGATCCATCAAACCCAGAACCTTTAACACCAAACCACATACTAACCTTGAAGTCCACGATCATCTCCCCACCTCCAGGAAGGTTCGTGAAGGAAGATCTTTATCTCCGTAAGAGGTGGCGTCGTGTTCAACTCCTCACCAACACTTTCTGGACAAGGTGGAAAAGAGAGTATTTGTTGAATCTCCAGAGTAGACAGAAGTGGACCAAAGAGCGTAGAAATGCTAAGGTCGATGATGTTGTCCTCCTGAAGGATGAGATAACTCCACGCAACCAGTGGAAGTTGGCAAGGATCATTGAAGTTTACCCTGGTAAGGACGGAAGAGTGAGGAAGGTGAAATTGTTGATAAGTGATCCAACTCTGGACAAAGAAGGAAAGCGTACCTCCAAACCTGTTCATCTGGAGAGACCAATTCAGAAGACAGTCGTTCTGATAGAAGCAGAAGAAGATTCTCAGCCTCACTCTGCCTAAAATATAGTTCATAATCCTTAATTCATAAGCAGTTCATTATTTCATTGTTAATAGTTTGTTCCTTTAAAATCACAAGTGATTGGTGGGAGTGTAACAGTATTTACATTTAAGTTTTCGTTGAGCTGTATATTTGAACTTGCTCTTTTGCACCACCTAGTGGTGGACTATAGAAAGTACAATTGTTTGTAGCTTGTGTTTCCACCCGAGCCCACTGTACCGATGCACATGCTATGCGGGCTGCGGCGGCTGGTTAGCTCCACACAGAGAGAAAGAAACGCGGAAAGTTGATAAGTGAAGAAAGAAGGGAGAAAGAAGGTGGAGAAGAAAAAACTAAGATCGTTAAGGATTGTTTAGCCCCTCCTGGATGTCAGTTCACGAGGTTTGTGTACTTATATGTTTTATTATCTGTGATTAATATCTTCGTTGACTGACACAAAGTACAAGAATGAGTTTTGATATGGTATTTTTTTTGTTGTTTTCTTCTGTCGTGAGCAGTTCTCACGGGTTGTGAAGACAAGAATAAACCCTGTTTTATGATTCTACGTCGTGCGCTCGTTAATCCGTGAGGGTGCTACAAATGGTATTGTGAGTATGACCTCTGACCCTAAAAGTATCTATGTTTTGACTAAAGACTGTCTATAACATTTTTATTTTTATTTTTATTTTTGTTTGTGGTGAAAATCCCACTGCAGGGTTTTTAGATTTGAAAGCATAGAATTACACAAAATGAAAAAAAAATAGTTAAAGCCTTTATTTCACTGCTGAACTAGTAACAACTGCTGATGTTGTTTTAGGTCACGGTTATGCATTTTTCCCCTTCACAATTTAATAACTTGAGGTTTATGAAGCCATATTTTGCCTGCCATAATTATGCTTTTTTGGGGGTACAGACCTTTACAGAATAAATATAATTTTGAGTCCGGTAGAATACTTTGAAATGATTTTGATTGTTAATCCTTCTAAGATATTTTATTTCCCCAGATTTTCATGCCAAAGGAGTCAGAATTGAACAGTAATTTTACAGGTACAGACAAAGTTATCCAAGAGCTGTTTAAGATTAGAGAACTTTAGAATGATTAGTTTTAGATATTTTGAGATTCATCCCATGTTTTTTTTGTTTTTGTTTTCTTGTGTTCTTTTTGTTCCACTCTAGCTTACATAGAAGGTGTGTCAAATCTTAATTTAAGGACATTAATTTGTATTTTGAATTTTCTGATGAGTTTGAGACCAAAATGCAAAAGTTAACTTTACAATTGGATGAAAAATGAGAAGCTGACACTGAGCTTAAAAAAGAAAACACAAACACTTGCAATGAAGAAGCAGCTTACACACACTCACACACACACTCACTCATACACACACTCACTCACTCACTCACTCACAGACAGAAGCTCATATTAGCTTTTGCTTAATCTGACATTTAACTTTAGGTGCATTAAATCAGGTTCACTTTTGGTGGATTGAATCCACTTAGTAAATTAGTAAACTAGTGGTATATGAAAATTGCAAGCTCATTTTTCTCAGGCTGATTAACAAAATAAAAGATTTAGAACTAAAAGCCATTGAATAAATACATCCTTAGAATATTTATGGGCATTTTGATGTCCTGTCTTAGTTTGTGTAAATTTAATTATTGACCCACATGACCTGCAGTTCATGGTATTTTGTTTAATTGACAGGAAAAATTGGAACTTTCTTCACTGGACTTTTTCCACAGGTACCTGAGATCATACCTGAGACATTATGAGCCTTTAACAGGAAACTAACCAGGATGACGGCCACATGTGAACAGCTGATGTCTAAAGAGGTGCAGGAATGCATCTCAGGGATGAGTGCTGATTACTGTGGTTTGAACATCCATGGCTTTGGTGAATATGAGCACAGTGTGCTGCATATATAACTATTACCTGTGCACTGATCAGTGATCATTTCTTTATGTTTGCAGTAAGATTTTCATCGATTGGAACTGGATTTGATCCTGAAGGGATGCAATCCACATTTTTTAATGAATTTGAGGAAAATTATTAAATAGTGACTGTTCCATGTTACTGTTTATATGCAGAATTTACTTTGGACTGATTAAATTTAAAAGCTAATCCACTTCACTGAACAACATTGACATATGAAAGACTAATGCTTGTTTTCTTTTTGTTTTTCAGGCCATAAGAAAGTATAGAAAGTAGGTACATCCATTATAAATATGATATCATTAAACCCTGTCTTAATTTTATGCTAAATTCACAATCACAGTGGTGTGAGATTAGTTTTCACAGGAATCCTCTTCTGGCTCTTAACATCAATACAGTCCTGGCTGACCGACCCAGGTCAGGCTGGTGAAGTTGACCTCAGAAAGGTCTGAGGTCAAAAGGGGGATTGAAGGAAGGAGTGTAAATAAGCTGCACACTAGACATACCATAAATATAACAATTCAAATAGAAATATAGCATCAAGTTGCATATTGCAGCATTAATCTTCACAACAAGGTGAAAGTGTTGAAATAACTCTGTACAGCAGACAGAAATAAGACTGCATAGTAGAGAGACAACAAAATCACATGCCGATGATTTACTGGAAAAGAATGTGTGTTTTGGTCTGATGTTTTGTGTCTACAGGACCCAGATGAGGCCGTTAACAGGCGACAGTGAAGGGCACAGAAGAAGGAACTGATAAGCTGCTACATGCTTGCATATTTCAATAACTGTGTAACTGTGTCTAAGTCTGTGTATAAAGTTGAACTAAGATAGAGAGCCGTGTCAGACTTGTGTGAAGCTGCACTGACTGCATCAGACAGCTCCGACAATTCTGAACCAGATTAATCTGTAAACTGTTTGAAAATGGCTTTATTAAATTTAATAATTGGACTCCTTATTCCTGTTTGTTTTGTGTCCATTCCTGTTCGATAAAACGAACACGCAGAAACCTAAAGGCTTAAACAGCAACAGCACACACACACTTATTAAATTCCTTCACATGGTAACTGCCCACTTGCCTTTGACCCCTCCTGATTTACATAAAGTCTCAACCCATGAAACTTGAACCCCAACCAATCACCTGTTTAATGCCCACAGTACACAGTACAGCTGGGGGGGTGGGGTGGGGGTCAAACAGGTCAACTGATGAAACAGAGGGGAAGCAAAAGTAAGCACAGTGCACACTAGGTGCAGGAAGTAACAGAACATGTGACACAGAAATGTGGACTTGACACAACACAGGAGGAATTAACCATAATTAGACTGAGACTAAAATCATGAAGAGAAATAATCTAGAATAAGACACTCAAAAATGGCCAGAACTAAGAACCAACTAAACAGAGAAATACAAAAGTGAAGAAGCAACTGAAGAAATTTAACAAAAGAGCTTCAAAGATCAAAAACACAAACACTGGGCAAAAGTCCCAGGACCATGACAAAAACACTTACTGCTCAAGAATCATGTATGATTCCCTTGTCCACCAATAACCAGTGTAGTTACTTAAACTAAAGTGTACAATTTTAAGTGAAATATGTGATGGAAAAAAGTGATAAATAAAAACATGGTTTACATTCCAGGTCCTAGTGGTGGATGGAGTATTCAGATTTTCAAGGCAGCAGCATTCCACATCTGCCTCAATTATAAATGTTAATTTTATTCTGAAACTCAAATTGGTCCTCATGCTTACA